>NW_028259160.1:6022916-6324062 GCF_977971745.1 Zootermopsis nevadensis
AATAATAAGTACCAAACTGCCTATGTATGGATGTGTTCACATTATATAAATCAGGAAGTTGAGAACAGTATTCTATATATAATGACTTACACGTGAGACTAACAGCAGCCTCTTCTGTAGGCGCTTGATAAGCTTACTCTGGTCATCATTTGTAACTTGCAATCTCTCTATCTGCTTTGTTGCTTTATCCAGCTCCATCTCAACTTTGGATTTGGCTTGTTGGGCTGTCTTCAGCCTATATCACACATAAAGCTTTTGGCATAACGTAAATTTAAGTTATTTCAACAATACAAAAATCAGTGTTTCAATAATGTTTGAAGTTTTGCTGTCCATCCTGAGAACCAAATGAAACCCAAAAAGTGATTATGTGAGTGACATGCCAAGTAACTGAACATTAAGGTAGGAGATATCCATGCTTGCCACCACCAAATAACTTATGAATCAATCAACCAGGCCCTCTAAATTATGACAAGTCTGCCAACTCTATGGACTGACCGAATGCCAAGGTCTCCTAAGTCTGCAGTGAGTTGAAGTTCCTTCTGCTGCAAAGTTTCAATCCTCATCCTAAGGAATTCTGGACCTGCCATGGCTTTCTCTGGTGGAACTCCAAGGCAGTGATCACGAGCAAGTTGTCGCCAGTGTTCAAGCATAGACTCCAAGTGTCCCTGAGAGGCATCAAGCTGCGCTAATTTCTGTTCCCGTAGCTCAAACCCTGCCTGGCGTGATCGAAGATCTACAACTTCTTCCTCCAGTACAAGCTTGTTGCGGACCGCATCTCTAAAATAATCATTACACTTATTCTCAATCCATATTACCTAAGTACTGTAATTGATGCAACATTTTCAGTTCCCGTTTTAGAGACCAAGCGTACCAAGTTTTGACAAAGTGCCTTTCTCTTGCTGTGGTTGAGTATATTAAATTACAATTTTGAGGGCTATTGTGCATAGTTACTCTAACCTATACTATCTTAAACTTATTTATTACATTTAGACGGTTCCTCGGGTAGCAAACAAGAAGTAGCCACTAAAGGAAACTGAGCACTGGACTAGCAAATTATGGGCTGGAAATTATATATAAAATAAAAGCTACCATCTACACAACCTTTGTTATTAAAACATTCATGCTATATGTTTCTGACTTATAAGGTCATCTTCAGGTGTCCAACTTAAATACGATGAAGAACCACCTGTTACTATAAATTGCATGCTCAATGAGAGCTTTAAGGCAGATATGTAGCATGAATATTATACCAATAAAGGTCACATAGACAGCAGTTTTATGTGTGCATAAACTATACACCATAATGCAGTCTCTGAACATGGCCAATGAATGTTTGATTTCTGGTAGAGGTAGGTTTTTATCTTCGCAGTCACATCCAGTAGAGCTCTCATATCTTCTCAGCCTCCTATCAAATGAGTAACCTATGGCTCCTTCTCCAGGAGTAAAGTGGTCACTGTGAAAAATTGACAACTCACTTCCATCTAATGGCAAAATTAAGTGTATGTGGGGTGTTATGTCAATTATATATTCCCTCACAACATGGTGTTTAGGCATGGGCAACTTCACTTACTTACTACTATGATACATCTTGTTCAATGCTACATAACCTCTGCACCTAATAAAATGCCATTAAACATATCACAAATAAAACCTAAGGTTCCTATTCTCGTCTCGGAGTGAAGCCACCTCACGCTCCAGGTCAGGAAGTCGCATGAGATTATGATGCTGTTTTTCAAGCAGTTCTCTTGTCTCTTCCCCTTTGTCCTGCTCAAGTTTCAGCTCCTGAAAGGAAGATGAAGTGACCAAACTTGATAATAAAACAAACTCAAATCTTAATCTAAAACAGAAATGGTCATAGAAACAAGAAGGTAAGAGAGACTGTTTCTATATCATAGTGTCAATTTAGATCATTTTTGATGAACAGTGTGCACTACATCAGAGTATTTGCCTGAATATAATGCACACTCCTGTTTTTAAAGATTAAAATGATGAAACATTTCCTTACACATCAGTTCAAAAATAATTTAATAAACAATTTCAAAATGCAATTAAGTACTAATAATGGAGTACAACACTTTTCAAAATCTTTCTTTCAATCTTCTATGTGCCAATTTTACAAAATGTACAAACATCACAAGTACAGATGTCAAACTTATGGAAACAATATGGTAAACATAGGATTCTTTTGCAAGTTTCCAAAACTGAGAACATCTAACAAACAACCTTTGGGAGAATAGACTAGGTACTGTCCACAGATGACGAGAAAATTCCAGCAAGGGGAAGTCGTTCCTGGTCGGTGCGGGGGGAATGTTACTTATCAGCTGGACTAGAGGGCTGCTATTGGTGGGAAGTGTGATATGTCAGAGTTTTACGCTACTGCACACAGACTGAAAACATCAAGCCATTAAGAGTAGCGTGAAGTGAGTGCACCTCTAATGTGTTCTGCGGGTGTTGCGATAATATTCTAGATTAAATCGCTGTGCCTCTGTGAGATAATTTTAAAGCTGTACCCATTAAAACACATGAAAGATTGTTGTCTGTTGTTCGTTCAGTGGTTGTGGAACGAATGCTTTTAGGATGGGTCGTCACTCAGCGCGAAATCTTGCGTATGCGCATTTAACGAATTCCTAGCAGGGATTTTCTCCTGGTCTGCGGACTGTAGACACCATGTGAGAGAAGATAAACAGAAGTTACAGCAACACAAGAAGAATGCTTATGGGAGGAATGAGAGGAACAAAGGTGGAGCAGTCAATGTATGACGATTATGTTGAAGAATAGTTACAAATGTACCTTAATCTTTTGTTGAGCCTGAGTACAGCAGTGTTCAACAAGTTCCAATTGATATTTCAGGTTTGAAACATCGACTACTTTCTCCTCAAGTAATTTGATGTGGTCTTTGAGTGATGCTACCTCTTCATTAGAAAGTTTTAACTCCCCCTCCAATTCTGATATTCGGCGTACTCCAGCTGCACATTTCTTATGGGTAAGCTCTACCTGAATCATAATGGTAATGGTAACATGTTATAGCTATAGCTACCTTAGTTAAACATCTGCTCGAATTTCAAGCATAAATACAATAACTGTTATTTAATATTAATTTCATCATTTCAGAGGGGAGTAATGTGCATAAACCAGAGGCGAATCTTACTGTTCAAATGAAATTTTAATTCCTGTCTCAGACCATGATGTTAGACTTGATGCATGGTATAGTTCTACCAGCTGTAATTTCTGGGTTCCAAAGGATGGTAATTTGTTTCTGCGACTCAATACACATGGTGGTTGATGTTGTTATTGTTACTAATATCATCACTATTATTATAATCAATGTTATTACCATTACCATCACAACCATACTGTGAATCATACTGCAGCAAAATGGTGATGTTCAATCATTTAAACAAATCATTATCTACATTACTGATTCATCAATCAGCTGTATTATTACCTATTACATTGTATGTCCATTTATTTGGCATTGCTTAACTCTTTAAAGCCCAGTGATAACTTTATGTACGACAAGCTTAAACAATTAACAACTGTGCATTATGCCCATAAAATGTACTTGTTTTTCTCATATGAGTCTCAGAATAAACAGCAATTATTTCCCTAAACAGCATTAAACAACTCCTCTTTAAAACAGAGATTGATGAAGTTTTCAACAATAATTATGTAAACTCTGACATCCATTTCATCCCAATACACCAATATGTCCACTCCTGATCATCAAATATTAAACACAACAGTCACTAACCTACCTGTTTAAACCGGTCATCCAAATGAGTATATTCTTCCTGAAGTCGAAGGATCTTCTTCTCAAGCTTACATTTACTAGATTCAGTGGACTGTCTATACTGAGAGAATTCATCTCTACTCTCTACCTCTCGCTTACGTAAAGTAGCAATCTGACCTTCCAACATCCTGATCTATAAAAACAATGTTACTACTGTAATAAGATACAAATTGAAAACTAGTATAAATGCATAAACTGTGTTCAAGAAAGATCTACTGAAGTAAACTCAAAAGGTAAAGTTGTTGTAATCCAAGACACATGTAATATTCAATGAACAAATAAAAATTACACCATAAGAGTGGTGATATAATATAGCAACTAAGAGATAAATAGTTCAAATTATTTCAGAGAGATGTCCAACACAGGATATATCTCAATGAAATTACAAATTTGTGATATGAAGAACATACAATTGTTCATTATCTTGCAACATGATACGAATTGGCAGTAAATAAAAATCAAGGCAAATATGGTTAGTAAAATTGAAAGGAATGTCTACTATAAAAACTTGTAATTTTCGTAGTCTTCAAAAAATGACGTCATCAACAATGTCACCTTATATTTGTTTATACTCAAACAAATATAAGGTATACATATATATACTTAAACAAATGACTTGAGTAAGACACTAAACTAACCCCCCTTCTTACTCAAGATTTTAAAATGCAACCAACCCGCCCGAAGGGGAGGGGGGTTGGTTTGTTGGTTGTGTTTTAAAAACTTGACCAACCCCCCCAAAGGGGGGGGTTGGTCAAGTGTTTTAACCCCCTATTTGGGGGGGTTGGTTTAGTTTCTTACTCAAGATTTTAAAAACTTGACCAACCCCCTGAGGAGCTCTGAAAGGAGCGCTCTGCTCTTGTATTTATAAAACATGTGACCCAGGGAGTATTTTCATTCATGTTAACTGAGTAATAATGGCTGGAAAGTCATCAAAATTTGTCCTAGAAAAAAGAGTGAAACTTTTCACTATTGTTAAACAAAGCAAGTACACTGAATAGTCATGAAATTACACCTACCAATAATTGAACAGTACTGTACATCAGTCTCCAAGAGTTTCCTGTATTTTTACAAACTAAACAACACCTATGGATCAATACTAATTAACCTATGCATTTGGAGAGGGGAGAAAAACTGCAGATACCTACACAGTAGACATTTATTTCAAAAATGTCCTTGTAGATGAATGTCTTCTGGGATTTCGCACCATGCAGTCTGATAGAAGTTCACTGATATTTCGGTGGTGCTTGTTGCTTCCATTGCCAGATTGATGCAAAGCACATTTAAAACAGCAGTAAACTTTAACCAGACTACATTCAAAACTTACTATTTCTCTGTCCCGCTCCCGTTGCTTTAAAAAGCTTGTTTTCTCATTGTCAAACACTAATTCCAGCTCCATCCTGACAGAATGCAATTTTTTTATTCGTTCCTCGAGACTGGCATTCAGGGCTTTTGCTTCTGCTAATTCTGCCTTCATTCGCCTTGTTTCCCATGGTGAAGCTGCAAGACACAGGAAGTTAATGCACAGGTATCTTGGCAATTGCACCAGAAAACAAATTACAAGCAACAGCAACCGAATGATTTTGTCACGCACATAAAAAATGTGGTAAAAATGCAGTGTATGTTTTGGGCCCATCACTATGCTACGTTACAATTATCTTTCATTGCACCAGAAATAAGGGTAATAATTTTGAACTATCACTGTACATTTGAAACACAATTTCAAACTTACCCAACACAGAAATATTTGAATCTTCAGCAGTATCGACGGAAACATTACTGTCAGTATGTTTCCGTTTTTTACTGTCATGAGATACAACACAATCGTCAAACTGTAATATTGTTGGTACTACCGCCATGTCAATGAAGTTAGGACGATTCACTGTCGGGTTACACTGCCTGAACTCATCCAACATCTTAATTACACAAGTAGGATCCTCTGTATCTTGACTTTCAAACATTCCGCATGCTATTGTAACGTAACTCCTCACACTCGAAACAAAGTGTACATGGGAAATACCGCATGAATAAAAATGGCTACCCTGATGCTATTCCATTCCAATATAGGGAAATTAAACAGCTCCGAAACGTTAACAATTTGCAAGATAGGACAATTTAATAGGACGATATCGCTCTTAGTTCTTCATGAAAATGAACTGTACCAAACCCCTTCCCAGTTCTTTATTTATACCACCACTACTGGAAACATATTAATGCACATAACGGTAATTTGGTTAAAATGCTGGGACTTTATCTTCTAACTGCTTGGCGACCCTGATCAACAATCGTGAAACAATGGACTTAGTCGTTGCAAGGAAAGTTGGACGGCTGTTATTTGTACGAGCATAAGAATTTGTAACTAAAAAGTAAATTAATTTGTGAAAACGTATATAAATGAGTTTCCCTTTATGAAATGTCAGCTGCATTGGCACGAGAAAGTTTGGAACTTGTCGAATCAGCAGGTAATACACTATTTAAATTTTGTTTTAGGTTTGTGTAGTTTACCCTAATTCGCAATACATCACAAAGCACCAGAAAGATATGATTAAATAAAATGGGGAAACTCGAAGTGAGTATCCCGAAGTATATTGCCAGTAAAATCAAAGCAAAAGGCCTTTCGAAATTTTGGTTTTGTCAGATGTGCCAGAAGCAATGCCTTGATGTGAACGGTTTCAAATGCCACATGTCATAATCTTTTCTTTTGTTTGCTGAAAACGCAGATAAATACATTGACTAGTTCTCCAAAGAATTTGAAGATGTATATTTAGTATTGTTAAACGTCAGTTTGGTACAAAGCGTGTGTACCAGGATTATATATCAGTGTCATCATTTACAAATAAATTCTACACAGTGAGAAACTTTGAGACTTTGTGAAATGGCTTGGAAGGGAAGTGTGTGGTGGATGAGACTGAAAAAGGATGGTATGTACAATACATAGATCGTGATCCAAACCATTGCAATGTAAGAGGCCCTTGTCTGCAAGGAGAAAATGATGGCATTTATTGGAAAGCAAATTGAGAAGGGTAAAGTATGTGCCAAGAGTGACTCTCCTGTCTTTACAGAATTTGTGCGACCAATTGAGGAAGATAAAATAGTTGTAAATTTGAACTTTGAAGGAAAAAATTGAAGATAATAGAACTCTGGTGTCAAGCAATCCACTAAAAATTACTATAATAAATGAGTATCTTCTTCAGCTGGAAACAAGAACAAAGGAACATAAAAATAAGGTGGAAAAAGGAAAGCCTTAAGATGACATTAGATATGAAGAGAGCAAGAAGGAACGTACAAACAGAAAGGATTATTGGTTGGTGGAAAGAATTATTGTGAATGTGGTAGAAAAATCTCTGGGTGACAAATACTACAAGAAGAAGGGTGTTGTGACTGAAGTGCCAAACAAATATGTAGCTATTGTGTCCATGTTGGATAATGGACACAAACTGAAACTAGACCAAGTACACCTTCAGATAGTGATACCAGCAGTAGGGTGGCCTGCACTTGTAAATGGAGCTTACTGTAGTTGCAGTGCCATACTTAAGAAATTGGATAAGAAGAAATTCTGTGTAACCATTGAAATTTCACTACATCTTTCAAAACGCAGGATAGTTGATAAAGTGGAGTATGATGACATTTGTAAAGTACATAATGTAATGTATAAATACCATAGTTTTTTATGTTACATTAAGTGCAACTTTATAAAAGATTTTAACATCTTGGAGGATGTAATAAAAGGTGTAATAAAATTATTGTATGTGTAGTAACTTTTGGTCTTTGCAATCAAACATTAATTTACCTTTATAATTAATTATTAATTCAGTACTCTTTTTAAGTTGAGAACACATACATGTTCCAAGAAGGTTTTTCTTTTATAACAGCTTAGAAGTGGGTACTGATCTGCCATGTTACACACTTGGGTGACATGTCTGCTATATGAAAACTCTGCTATCTTCCAGTTTTCACAACACATTTGATGTACATGTGGATGAGGTCACACTTTTCAGAGAAATACTTGACATGCACAGCTGACATGTATTTTACTAAAGAACGAATATGCACAATCCATATAGAGTTGAAAGTGTAATCAGTTTTAAGACCAGCTCATTTATGAGTATTAGAAAGTATGCATTTTTACAATGTGCAAAAAATTCATACTCAGTGTAATAAGTATTACTAGCTGACCTAAAATCATTTAAACAAAATCATGGGAAGTGGCTGTAGTTCATGTCCAATGTTGGAATTTGGTATTAGTAATGCTGAAAGTTGCATTCTGTTTCCAGACAGTTATGTTTTATTCATAAATTGTTTCTTAGTAACAGATAATAGAACATCATCAGATCGGTTGGAGTACAAAAGTTGCATTATAATGGTAAGCTTATTTCCTTTGTATTCATTTTTGGAACTGTGTTCGTTATTATATTCAGTAGTATGAATGAGGTCTTTGATTCATAGGGTTTTTTGTAAAGATACAATTTTCAGTACTACTGAGTGTGACAGTAAACCCCACTACCCCTGGTTTCCAAATATTGAGCTTTTCTTCTCCCATGCCAACAATTAAGAACCAGCTCATGTCAGCATATTGTCAACATGACTGATTTCTGATGTCATCTCTTGGTGCAAGGTTGAACTTTCTTACAGGAGCAATTTTTCTGTTACAGTGTTGACTGCTAGTTTTGACTAATTTTGGAGTGGAAAGTATCAACAGGTTTGGGATAGTCCATTTGTTTACAGATATGCTCTGCACAATCATTATCTGATGACTAAAAATACAACAAATCTTTGTACTTTTAACATAGTGTGAAGGTATATGATACAGGTTAATGTGAAACATATACTTTTTATACACAGGGAAGAAACATGTCAGACCCAGGCAAGCAATTGATGCTAAGAATTTGCACAGGAAGAATAAACAAAGTGGGATAGTGCAAAAGAAACTGAGGAAGGAAGGTAAGTTAAAAAAGAATTTGTCTGATGAATTCAACCCAATATATATATGTGAGATCTGAGGTTCTCACAGCAACATGTGATGGCTGTCATCTGGGATGTTGCATTGTGCAGTCTGGTAGATACTGATGTTTCTGCATTTTGGAGTAGCCTCCATGATCAGAGTGATGAATGGTCTTATCTCTATGATGGAAACAGTAAGTTACTCTGAAATGATAAATATCTGCCAGAATACATGGTGCACCATCTTAGAAGACCATTATGTACATTGTATATATAGAGAAGAAACATGTCAAATCCAAAGAAGAAAATGATGCAAAATATTTGTACAGAAATAAGAAGGTGGGATGATGCAAATGAAAAAGAGGAAAAGTAACTTCTTCAGACTCATCACCATGAAAACCTGAAATCCTACAATTCCAAACATTCAGCAACAAAGTAATACATTTGATTTTGGTGTAATTGCAATATTTACCACTTCACTAGTAACAGGAATATATCAGAATCAATTATGCATAGACCTTCTAAACACTTCCTTAATTACTGACACTTATGTACATGGTAGGATATTAAAATACTGTGAAAATATTAATTGCACTGAAGTGGCTAAGGATATCATTCAGTGCTGGGCTTATATGATTATGATGAATCAGTTAGTTAGCATCACATGCACAAAGACCCATGGAATTCGTTACTGTTAACCTTTATCACAGGAATAGATGATTTATATCACTCTACTTCTGGACTACTATTCCAATTTTTACTCCAGAGTTAATTGTTTAGTGGTAAGCTACTGTAATGCAATCAGCTGAACTATGTGTAGGCCAAGACATGTGGCTATAAAGATAAAATGGCCACACATAACACTTGGGGAATCCTCGCCCAATTATAAAACACAGAACACTTTAATATCCTGAACAGTTGCAAGCTGTGGTGGAGTGCAGCTGTCTGTAGAAGAACTACGCATGAGACTACGTGTACATGAGGATCGCACTGAAGGGAATGTTCGTCTTCTACAGAGGCTTGGAGATTGTAGTAGTTTGGATGTTAAAACAGCTAACAAGGTTAGTTATTTAGTAATTTTGCTTAGAATATGTTGGCATTTTCAGAAATAAAATTTTTAAAAGTAAAACATCCTAAGTATTTATATGTGCAAAAATGATCCTTGCAGAAATCACTGATGAATTTTGTGGGAAAGTTTAATTCTCTAACAGCTTATGGGAAATACAAGTTCTAACTTCTCCCCTGAAGATGGCCATTTTAGCTGAAATATGTAGTATACTGTGCAATTATTCCAGCAATATCTTTTTGATAAAGTTAATCCCACAGTAATATACATTTTTGTTGTATCATAGATGGAATACCATCATTAGTTATTATGCTCCAGAATAGGATTCTATCTTAATCTGTATTCTGTACTAAGTAACAATCAACAGATAGAGTGTCAACACAATTGGCTTGAACAGTGGAGGTGAGTTATTTGTTTGGCAACATGAGGCTATTTTGAAGTGGCAACAGATCAGACAACATAACATTATTCATAATTAATTCTGACATGTTAATCTCTAAACTCTGATTGGTGTTCCCAAGTTGCTGAGATCCACATTAAAGTAAATATGAAGTGAAATGAAAACAGAAATGTATGTACCATGGACTACAAAACTTGAATTGACATCTAAATAACATTTTCTGTTTCTTCTGGGATGACATGATGTGCTGGGCATGTAGCTAGAATAGGGAATCAAGAAATTTGTATAGAATTTGACAGCGAACTCTCAGAAGGCAGAAAAGATGGGAGAACAACTTATGATGAAATAGGAAAATAGGCTGGAAGGAAAATGAACTAGCTCAGGATTAAGTCCAATGGTAGACAGTGTGAGTACTGTTTAACCTTTGCATTCAGCTGTGAGATTGTATTATGAAATGTATGAAACAGTTGCAGTTTTTATGGGTCATACTTTATCTTCTGATCTAAAATTAATTTAATTACAGTTCATAGTCCATCAAAATCTGTGATAACAGGGTCAGAAATTTGTTTCAACTTGTGAAATTCTTTTCATATTACCAGATGACAACTTCTATACATGAAGTGTTCTGTAAGATGTTTGTGATGGTAATAGCCAAAAGTACACATCACATTCATACAAGTTACAACTTCTCTGAACTACTAACTACATGGAACAAAATCCTTAATGATAAGTTAATATACCATGCTCAGCTAGTCATGAACCTCTGTTATTAATACATACTGTGCTTTTGTCTTCAGATTTTTGAAAGGAGTGTAAAGAGCAGGACAGAAAAACCCTCTTCTGAATCAAAAGAAGAATCTACAATGTTTACTGAAGAAGATTTTAAGAAATTTGAAGAGGAATATTTTGTGAACTGATGATCCAGGTTCCTTTATGTTATATTCTGTGGTGTTCATCAACTGAAATTTGTGAAATTGTTTTCAATGCTTTGTAATGGGATGATGACTTGATAAAAGTGTTGAAATAAATTAAGCAGTTTCATACAGCGGTATGTGAATTTTTACATAGGAATTACGTAAGCTTGACTTCTTTTAATTACAAAGTATGAAGAACCTTGAATACTTACAAAATCCATTAAAGAATAAACTGTGCGTGGAAAGTTCTGATTGCATTTCAAGTGTTGTGACTAATTCAAAGTGAATGCTTTTACCAAAGAAGAATCGTCTGGACTGAATAACAGACTTGAGATGTGTATTTGTATCACAAAAAAATAAGTGAACTGAAGTTTATTACAAATCTTGGGCAAACACAAGAGAATATGAGTATAAAAATATTAATTGAATTAAAAATATCCATAAAGATGAATGATGCAGCATTAGGTAAGATACTGCTTATCATAAGCTGTCTTTCCTTTTGCTATTATACAGCATGGGTTATTATGCTGCCCTTTTCTGACCGTGAGCATGCCATCAATCAGCTGTTTCCACCTGTTCATTATGCACTATTAGTTCCTGCTTCTGTGGGTCTGGCTTTCATTGGTACTTTGGTTGTGTTCACAGTGTACCATATTCAGTGTGCAACAAATTCTCATTAATGGTGTGTTAGGCTATTCTGAAGTCATACGCCATGACAGCACTCACTAGTTAAAACAATGTGAGAGATAACAGGATATATGAATTCTAAGTTTTAAGCTATTAAAAAACCTGACAGATCCTGAGGTAATATGTGACTAATGTCAAGAAAATATGGGAGTAATGCAAAAGATCTTCCTAAGAAATTTCCACATTGTGTGTTGTCTGGGCACAAGAGATAATAATTATAAGACACATGATAGGTAGTTTCTAAAATGTAATAAAAATACTGATACTATTTCACTGCTTTGAGAAGGAATAAGAAAATAAATTTTTTCCTATAATTAATATGTGAGACTAATTGTCTTCTAAAGTTTAATAAACACTTATATTCTACTGTCAATGTATGACATTTAATGTTCATTTGTGATTGAATTATCAATAATTGATATATTTTTGTTTCCAGGCACATTATCTGAAATACATTCCAGTGTTAGCATTTATATTTTTGAGCTGTCATGAAAACTGATGTATTCACATCCACAATCATACCAAACATATTTTCACCAATATTGTGAAGATTATATATCTTAAGAAGTACAGTTGTATTTGCTATAAGAACCAGAGAAGTTGCCTCAACAATTTGGAACTTCTTTACAAAAGGCAGCTGTGAATACAGACATATTGCATATTGAAAATAAACATGTGGCTTATAATTGGGGTGTCTGGTGCTACGTGCAGTGGCAAATCAATATTAGCAACGTCTCTGCAAAAAGAACTGCCTGGTTCATCATTAATATGTCAGGATGACTTCTTTCTGCCTGTAGACAGTGAGCTGCATACTACGATTCCAGCCTTGAACCACATTAATTGGGAAATTATAAGTAGCCTGGATATGGAACGAATGCATGCCGTTACTGAAAATCTCCTTGTCTCTGGCAGTACCAAAAATGTTTTGCCATTTAGCAGCCTAGTAGAGGTTGCTAGCAGAGTGACAGAATCATGCCTCTATGCTGAAAGTGAAATTGATAAAAGTGTTACAGTTCTAAATTTCAATGATGGAGGCTGCAGAGAAATACTAGAAGATATGGACAAATCTAAACCAAACCAGACTCAGTCAATAGCAACAGATGAAACTACCATTGACAATGCATTATCAAAAGTAAAAATTACAAATGGCTGTGATGATAAGCAAACATCAGGAGTTTCTATTCTCATTATTGAAGGGTTTCTTATTTTTAATGACAAAAAACTAGCTGACTTATGTCATCGAAAGTACTTCTTAACTCTTACTAAAGAGCAGTGCTGGGCAAGACGACATATAAGAACATACGATCCTCCAGATGTACCTGGTTACTTTGATCAATGTGTATGGCCTGAGTATGAGAAACATCGTGACCAAGTTTTCAAAGAAGTTCCAAATGTTATTCTCATAGACGGAAATCGGGATAAAACCAGCATCATGAGACAGGTTCTGTTAGAAACTGTTCAAACAGCTCGTGATTTGCTAGAATTACAGAAGACTTAATCACCCAAGTATGTAACCACTCTACTATGGATTAAATAGTATCTTACAATCATCACTGAAAGTTATACAAAAGAAAATTTATTCCAAACTGTCACACAAATGCCTGAATATACTTTTTAGATAGAGTATTTACATCAATAGTAGACAATTTCTCCCTTTTTTAAGTTTAAATTTAATTTTTTTATAGTGTGGCAATGAATCAACAGATGACACTCAGCAGCACATGATAACAGTATACAAGCACAGTTTGACAGGCCACACCACAGGGAGAAAAAATGGGTAATATGTAATATTTTTAAAGTTCAAATAGATGTGTCAACCAGCTCTACAAGAAAATAGAGCAGTATTACTCCTAAACCAGGAGTAGTACAATGCTTTTATGACAATGAAAAATACCTCTGAAGATGTCTAAGCTACAGTCAAAATATGCAGACACAAAGTGGGTTATTTATTGTTTGGCTCTTCCTCATGTAAGGTTCCATTTCGTTGACTTAAAATAAATAATTTTAGTATAATTTCACCCATTTAAGGTTATCATTTTAGTGCTTAATTTACTGTTGCCCTATGAAGTCTTAAGGAGGGAAAACACTGAATATAAACAACATGCCTATGTCTGATATAAACTTCCCAATTTGCAAAGTTAAATTTATTTGTTAATAGAATCATAATATGCAAAGAGCACCTGATGACCAGAAGAAATAATACAGCATGTATCATTATAAAGAAAAAATCCAAAGATAAGACATTCCATGCACAAATACTCATTCTTCTCTGTCTACAATGTATAAAGAAAAATACAAAATATGTGGCTACTGTCATTAAGAGTAGAGTCCACTGAAGACCTTGCAATATGAAGGGGAGTTTGCTATTCCACCACAAGTTTCTTCCTTCTCAGATTACTTTTATGAATTTTTATTATAAAAATTAGTATGCCTACATACACACTCATAAATCTGCCTAGATTATATACTTAGAGGACTCTACTATTGTTTCAAACAACAAGTATCAATTGCAGAATTTCCATTTTTTAAAACTGTGACATTGTAATTGTCTGCTTTGTATAAGCATAATATTAATAAAGTTTCAGCCTAATCTAATTTTTAATTTCCTTGCCTTCAGACACCATACCCGGTATTTTGTGAACCAAAGGAACCACAGCACACACCTTAACCCGTACATGCTACTTATACAGCTGAAATATAATTATTTTATATCCGATAAAATACAAAGAAGGAATGCGTTATATCTCCATATGTGCTTTCATGTTGTGGTCTTCCCCTCCTTCCCATGTATTTCTATCAGTCATCCAGGCTTGGAGTTATGTTGCAACCAAAGCACTGAATAGCTCAGATGGGGAAGACATGAAATGTTTCCAGAATTTCTGATTGGAGAACCTCTTAGAAGACTAGGAGCATAAAAACATGGATTGTAAGGATAGGAAGTGAATGGAACTAGCTCAAGATCATGTTTAATTTAAGGCTTTAATAGTATCAGTGTTGGAATTTTGATTACATTACAAGAGAGTTTGGTTATCATTACAATGTGAGGAAGGAGCTGGGTAGCTTAGTCAGTACAGTGACTGATTAAGGGCTGGATGTTAGGGGTTCAATACCCGACCAACAGGGGCAGAGGATTTTCTTCTACCCTCTGTGTCCAGACCAGCTCTGGGGCCCTCCCAGCCTCCTGTCCAATGGGTACTGGGGTCCTTTCCCAGAGGTAAAGCATGGTTTGGATGTGCTGCTGATCACTCACCCCCTTCTAGTGCTACGGTTGAGAATGAGTAGGAGATATACCCCCTCCCCCTTGATCACGCCAATATGATGCGTAGTGGGATAGCTTCTACCATATAAGGAATGAAAGGATTAAGCTTCTAAAGACTAATTTATCAATCAATGTGCTCTTGATTTGTTCCATATGGGACTTTTGAAAAATTAGCCTGTTGAATTATATATAACTGCACAACGGGATTCAAACTTACAAATGTGATCTTCACATGAACACTAGTCCCTTGTCCTAGCAATTACCCATTACAGTAGATTGGTAACTCAGCAAAGAACAGCCTTCAGTTCCATTTTGTCATCAGACTTACCCATACAACTGGGAAAAGTCATAAACATATATTAACGTTCTTAAAATCAGGCAGATATGTTGGTGTCTTTGCTAAACAGACATCTGTCACAACAAGCAACTGTAGTTAATGGAAGGAGAAGAATAAAGCTACATACAGACAAATACAAGGAGATACAATGCCAGGAGATTGATTTCTGTGGACCAGCCTTAAAGTGACAAGTAATATGATATGGAGAGTAGCTGGACAAGACTGGGTCAGAGAAACTGTAGTAAACTCAAATTAAAATGCTTGATGCTGCTATCCTATTTGACGCTACACATTCAGACAGTCCAGTGTCAACAAGATGTATAAGCGGTCATTACATGACTGCAAGGGGTAATAGACTGTTTAGTTGAACCCATGTTACACAAATCTGTTTCTAACAAGTATCAACTGCATTTACCATATCAGGTTTTCCCAACTGAACAGCAGCATCTATCACTTCTATCATACACAATGTTTTAGACAACCACCAGGTGTATATTAATTTTGAAACAAAGGATTTCTAATGGCCAACTTTAATATAATCCAGTCAAACTGACCACAAAACAAAAGTTGATTCCATTTACCTCTAACATAAGCATAGTATTGCAGAACATAAAATTCACTTATTTAGGTTTTAAATTTTACCAGAAAAAAATGCTTGAATCCAGTTTCTAGGCTTCACATTGAATAGGTGGTGATTTTGGAGCCCTGTGATGGTGCCGGAGGCAGGTCATCATCTGGTGCACCACAAGATTTCTTCACATACTGAGGATTCACCATGATGTCTTCTTCCATTGACTGCATTTTACGATCAAGGTCTGTGCAAACGGCCATCTATGCAAATAATGATTAAATTGGCATTAAAAACTTCAAACAGTGCTCATTATTACTACACTGTGATGGAGGCAAAAATATAAAGATGGTGGTGGTAAATATAAACACTTTACACCTGAAGTTATACAGTGACACTCATTTTAATAATAAATGCTCTAGACCAGCATTTCTCAACCTATGGTACACGAGCCACTGTTGAGTGGTACATGAATTAAGTAAGAAAATCAAAAGATAATATTAACATAAATAAGTTTTCCCTGAACGCATTTGGTTAGTGGTACATTTAATGTGTTACATTAGAATTAGTGGTATGCCAGCGTGAGAACCCGTGCTCTAGACACATATTTGAAAAGAAACTGATTTGAGTCTCAGCTGGTTACTGAGTAACCTAACTGAGATTTTTTGTAGTTTTCCTCAGTCTATCCATGTGGATACTAGAAAAATACCTTCAATTAGAATGTGAGTGCCTCTTTTCAAATCTTTATCAACTCACCATTCATGATTACATTCTTATCTCATATGATGCTATATAACCTCTAAGGCCAAAACCCATGTAAGTGTTACTCAGTTAATATCACGGAACTACTTAAGACATTTTAATTATTGTTATTTTATTACTTATTACTACACATTTATTTCAGTTAGATTTTCCCATACTAACAATAAATGTAATTATTTTTAATTCCACTATCACATCTCTCAATATTAAAACTCAGCAAGCTAGTCAACTCATGAAATTGAGTGAACAATGCCAATAACAAAGCTTAACTAATGTAGTCTGCACCATACTGCTCAAATGCATAATTAGTCAGCACAACACAGAACTGAAGCTTACCTCCTCTTCCAACCGCCGCAACATGGCAGGGCTATTGTATTTCTCAGGATCATCATGAAATATTACCATACCGTCCTTCTGGTTAATTGTTGCAAAAATTTCACCATCTTCAATCTATATAAAAACAATTACATTCTATAGTTATTCATATGTACCTGCCCACAACATATTATTTAGATAGGCTTTCTCACATTTCCTCTGTGTGCTGCAGTTACACAAAACACCAGAATGATACTTTTGGAATGTATGCTTCACAAATGTTATATCTCACTGGAGTGGATATTCATTTATTGTAGATAACAAATGTATTATTGCAAATTTAATCACACTGAAGATATAGAGTCATAAATTATTTTCCTATTTACCATATCAAAAACTGTTTCAAATAGATCTTAATGAGATAAAATGTAAGAGATTTTGCATGATGAGCAGTTTTATATATATATATATATATATATATATTTATTTAATCCAGCAACTAGTAAAGTAGGGGTTACATTAGACCTGTATGAGCCAAAATTAAATTAATGTGACAACTTTTCTTTACAGATTCCCAATAACAAATTTCTTCACAATCCACAGTATTTGCAGAGATTAATCATATGAAAGGACAGAAAGGACTTAATGCTGTGTTTATATTTTGTGTACTTAGTGTAGTATAAACAAATTGGAAGAATGTCTTGAAAAATAAAAATGAAAAACTAAATTTGTTGCCAACTTTTTAGTTCCAATATTCAATAGAATGGGACTTACAGAATAATAACAACTTCATACTGTTTGTTGTAACTCATATAAATATAGAGTACAGTAGTAGTCCAACAAAAATTAACACTGACCATGTTGAGAATATATTTCTCAGCATCCGAAGGTCCAGAAAGCTGCACTCTACTAGCAACATCAGACAATGACAGGGTTAGGAACGTTTTGGTCAGGCGCTGTATGTTCTTCTTGTAAAGAGATGCCAAAACTTGCTTTACTAGACCCATGTTGTTCTCCCTGTACATCAACATCCATTACCAACATAATTCCAAGAATATTGTGAATTAGTACAACTTTGTGCATGATTTCACATGGCATACAATGACATTACATGCAAGATGACAGATGTACCTAAAGGTTTTGCAGCACTGCCATATTTGTACCTCTAAACAAAGAATTTCATACAAGATCCACAAGTATATTTATGATCTCTACAGCAAATTTTATACGCCTAACTCCACTGGTTTTGTTAGTTATTAACAACACTGTCCAACTGAAAAGCTTATACAGTATTAATCTCCCAGATACAAATCATGAGCATTACCACTACATACATGAACTTGTACAATATAATTTTGTTTTATATTCTACAAACATATGACTAAAAAAACTGTATGTTTTCTTATGTTTCACTATCATATTAAATATCAGGACATTTATATTAAGTGATGTTTTGTTGTTTCACAGTTCATACAGACACGAAGTTGGTAGTAATGATAGAAAATTATGAAGAACAAAAATCGAATAGCCTATAATAGCAAGTCACAAGTAAATAGATATGATAGGCCAATGTTATGAAATTCAAACAAAGCAAATAACTAAAAATATGCCATATTCAGCATTAAAAATACAGCATGTTGTCTTATGGGCTTTTACTTCCAATGGTGTCTAATTTTTGTATTTAAATTTCCCATTTGCTTTTTTATGCTGGTCTGTAATGTAGTTATATTTCTTCTGTAAGATGGCAGTGAAAGCAGTTGATGTTTATTTGTTCATGCTACAAAGACTGTATACCTTCTCATTTGTCTCTGTTCTGGTGATAAGAAGTATTTGTTGTTACAGAACGACTAACTGGCTTTGTAAAGCCACAAGTTAACTAGTGCCAAGAATGATCGGTTTTTTGAAATATAAATGGCATACAGGCAATAGTAGAACTTGATTTCTGGAACTTAAATAATTACCTCATGAATGTATCATGGCATTTGTTGATCACAGTGCGCAGTTCATCTGGATTATTACTACAGTATACTGTTGCTAGTTCATGATATGGCTGACTTAATGGTTTGATAAATCGACCAACTACTTGTGATGTGTACTTTGGAATGCTCTGGATCTGCAATCAACACAATTATTATAGAAGCCTCTATGATTTCAAGGCAGTTTGTAGCTATTCTTGCTTCCATTCTTGAATAGCAATGGCATGATATGGTTGGCTGATCTGCTGATTCTGTCCCCACCTTCAACATGAAATTACTAAACATCCTGACACTCACATTTACAGTCTTAAGCCAAAAGGCAGTAGAAAAGTTTACATTCTGATTGGGGGATGCATGGTGAATGGAGAAGAAAACTGGAAACTTAGGTTCCTCTTAAGGACCAATTTTCTTCTGACAGAAAAAAGCAAGATAGTTGGATAAAACAGTAAAAAGAACCTTACTAAAGTAATTTTATCCAGACTGACCAATAAGCCTTCAAGATGGGGATAGCAAGCTCTACAAGTCATGCTGGCCCACACAACACAATGTTGTGACCCAAGAACAAGAGAATATGAACACAATACTACAGATAGGCTTAACATTTATATCCTTTGCAATATTAGGTCTGGGTGGTCTGTTAGAGGTTACCCTGCCACTTCTGATGATCACCAAATTAGGTATTACTAGAAATAAACATAGAAATTAAAATGTAAGGATTTGAAGTTTCATCACTTACCTTGCCATGAAGAATCAGAGACACAAGAATATACTTCTTGTATGCTTCCAACATAATGTGGGACACAGCCAAGGCAGGAGTTGTGATCGCAACCTCAAAGAAGTAAAGGGCTCTATCATAGTTCTTCAATGCAGCATAGATCATCCCTCCATAATAGTAATACAAGAGGAAGTATTTGGTGTCAAACTGCCCACCCTGAAAAAATTTATAATTATTGATCATCATTAATTTGTTTGCTGAGTCACTCTTGTATTATGAGACCCTTGAAAATGGTACTGTAATTGTAATCAGGTAAATCAACTTTTTACTTATTTTATTTTATGACAGAACACAATAATGAACAGGAGAGACAACCCGCTTTCGTTGAAGAACAAGTGACTAAAAATATGCGCTTGTCTCATTTAATGCTTAAAAAATATTCCTGTGCATACTTTTGAGAAAAACCGTAACTGCTAGAAATTGAACAAAATGCTTAATTTTTTAAACAAAGTAAACATTAAAATAATTCTCATCATGATTTATTTCTCACAGCTTAGAGAATAAATTTCTTATAAATGTTTTACGAGGCACACTGTGACTAATGTTACAACTTCAACCATTTTCTTACTACTTCTGTAATAGGTGAGAAACTGACGTGTTGTCTTCCACCTTTCTCTCTACTACACAACAAAAGTTACAAGTTTCTTGGACATATTTTTGAATACTGTACAGGTAAAATCAGAAATTAAAGAAAAGCCTTTTATTTCTTCAAAAACATACTTGTGAATAGAAATTTTTTCTGGTGTTTTTTCTCTGCCTTACCATTTAGAAAATGCAAAGTGTATAACAAACTCAAAATAATATAATGAGTTTCAGGTTTTAATTGTTCATAAAAGCATGAGTTGCAGGCCCTTAAATATTAATATATGCTGAACAGAGATATAACAATGCTATTAAGTCATGAAAAGTTTTTTAAAAAATTGTCTGCAGAAATTACTCAAAATAAGTGAACTCTGGAACAACTTTACAATGCAGTGACTATGCATTTAAGCCTGAAGCTGAAGGTAGTAATGTTCTTCACAACTCAGAAGGGGAAGGGGGAAGGGGGGGGGGGGGGAGAGAGAACCAACTGCACATGCATAAGAGTTAAAACCTGAAATTACTTCTGTTACTGAACATGGAATTGAACAAGATGGTGGGTGAGTCTGATGTGTCACTGCACACAGAAAGAGACAAACAGACCAGACCTGAAGTTTGCTAATCATTGTAATGTTAAGAAACATGCAACTAATTACGGTGTATTACTAAACAACAAAAATGTTTACTACTATATTTGTATTTATTACTGTTTTTACTTCAAACACATTTCTCCCTGCTAAAATTATGTCTCAATGTCGTAAGTCCAACACCACATGCATCAACAGTATGACATGGTACTTACTGTACTCATGAGATGAAGTGTATCACCTCAGAAACACAACTAAACTGATGATGATTGATTTAGCTCTCACCCCATGACAGTCAGTCACTTGCCTAATTTAAAACACTCTTTGTTTCAGTTTAATTTTAATATTCATGTTCTTACATGTAAACTGGTTAAGAAGTTTCAAAACAACTATGAGACTGTTATCTAGAAGAGGTGAATTCAAAGCTGACAGTAAGTCAAAACATTATAAACACTGAAGGCACATCAGAACCCAACATTACAACAGTGGACACAGGGTAGCAACTTGGGCAAAACACACAATGTGAAACCAGTCCTAACGTTAAACTTACAGTACTTCCCTTTTATTAAAAATATCCAGCGGTCAGTGTGTTAACTATGGAAGCAGTAATCACAACACAGAATCTGATACTAAGTTATATTCAATACCTCTTGACTTATACTAGTGATGTCTGTGTTTAGGAACACTAGTGCTGGCTTGAAACATTTTGCAAGGAGACAAAGCTGGCACAGATCTGCATGTACTGAGGTGAGCTGTGAATCGAACAGCTGAATCTTATGGATTGCTCGTCCTATCAAGTCAATGCCTCTTAGTGGCACCTTCAATTCAGCCAAGCTGTGGGTCAACAGATGGCATAATTCGGCATCTACCAAACAAATTAATTGAGATTAAATGAGTTGTACCATTTAGCATAAAACTGTTTAGTTATAAGGCTTATACAAATGATTTCAAAATTATGATAGTGAATTTTTGTGCAATCCCGAAATGTTAACTAATCTCACAGCATAGGGTCTTTCTTTAGTAGCTGATAGTTATTCAGCTGACCAAGAAATGCCCATACTGTCATCACCATAATCACAAAAGTATGCAAGTGGACCATATCCTAAGATTGCAACTAAAATAGTTAAATCCATTTCACATCTTCACAGCCTATTTCTCCTAGTCCCATTTTAATATAAAATATATTACAAAACATAATATAGTTCCTCTATTTAATTTAATCATCCATTAAGAATACAAACTGTTCCCCACCATATTTTTCTGCACTATCTCATAGGTCAAAATATTTTCTCCTCAGCACCGTTCTTAAACATCCTGAATCTGTAGTCATCCCTCAATATGAGGAACAAACTTTCACAGCCATTTAAGTACTACGATGGTGGTAACTATTGCATCAACTAATTCATCCCACACATTAACATTTAAGGTCTAAAAAGTATAATATATAAAACAACCATAAACTATTAATGGGGAATCCCTCAAAGTAGCTTACAGGTGTCTGGCGCAAAGCGTACTTGCTCTCCATTGCATCCAGTTATGAATTCTTGGACTTGGGCAAAGAGAAGTTCATGGTGGTCTGGCGTTGCTGATGGGACAGGAAGAGAGAACTTAACACAAAGAACTGCAAGAACTCCTAGTGAATGCTGCTGTAAATCCAGTGTTTCTAGAACATTGTCCAGATGTTGGCCATTCTTCATTAGCACTTCTGTTGATTTATTTAACAGATCACATAACTCTCGAAAATTACCTGTAAATTGAAGCACCCACATTCTCTGATTTAGTACTAAAACATAAAAAAGTCAATACTGCACACATCCCTTTTAAGGGTTAACACAATGAACACAATGTTACTTATTCACATTCACAAACACAAGGTAGTTTAAAAGCAGAATTACTCTTTCCTTCAATTTAACAATAATGCATAATGCACAGATCTGATGGAGAATGTTATTCTTGAAGCTTAGACATTTTCTACCTTTAATCAAACTGTGCCCATCAGTACGATATAGTGTGTTTTATAACATAAGACAAGGTCCAAAAACCAAACAATCCAGAATGATTTTTTTTTTCCCACTATAATGTAATTATTCAATACTAATGCTGTAGATATATCTTCCAACATACCCAACTAACTATTCAGCAGCTAAACTTAATTTACAATTTGTTTAGTCTTTTTAAACAAATTCGCCATACCTAGTCCCTAATCTGCACTCAATTTTTGTTCATGCTTACAAGCCCTCAGGTATCAAACTTTCGGGAAAACAAAAAGTACTTTTAAAAAACTTGGGATGGTAACTTAGAGATATGAAATTTTCAAATTTCAGTATGCCTTATAGTTTTAGGGTCACAACTACACACTAATCTTCAGTGATAATAGCATACCTAAATCAGCAATAATTCGAAACATTCATTTCTATACAAATATAGTGTATAATAATAGAAAGGAAACAATGGAAGAAGAATTACATATTAAAACCAATGCTTATAATTCCAACCAATTACATAAAACCAAATCGAACCAATATAATCCTGCTGACACGAACCATAATTTGAGGTTAAGCATGAAATATTTTCATCTTGAATACACAATCTCCAACGTTAATACTACCTTGGGCCGACAATGTGCGAACATTGTTTACGAACTGTTCTAATGCTGATGCCATTTTCCTTCTTTTTAATCTAGCAATCTCATAATTCTTTAACTACAAAATAACTTCGGATAAAACACATACAGAACGAATACGAATTTTTGTTCTTTCCCTTGACAACCCGTACTCTGCAGGCAATATTCTGTCAAGCACGAGAGCCACTACAATAAATCACAATTTCCCACTGCAACAGAAATCCAGCATGTTGTGGAAAGACCATTGAAGACGTTAACAATCGTCTCTGCTGCTGTAGGAGCCTAATTTGTTGCTATGGCAACAAATTGCTTATACAGGTATATATATTTAATCGACGGGCGAATAAAACAAAGTTCCGAAAACTTCCAATTTTTATTGTTGTGAGTTTTATGTCACACATATTAAACTTGTTACAAAACAAAAGAACACAATCTTAAAGCCATTATCATAAAAAAAATCAAATTAAAATATTCAACAACTGGATTTAATATAGTGACATCTGTGATGTCACATATCACATATAATAATCTATGGACTGAAGCACAAAAGACTATAAATGAAGCATCACAATTTGATACAGTTCTCCATGCAGCTCCACAAGAAAAAGACAAACAAGTGGCACA
Organism: Zootermopsis nevadensis; assembly: GCF_977971745.1. Taxonomy (NCBI): domain Eukaryota; kingdom Metazoa; phylum Arthropoda; class Insecta; order Blattodea; family Termopsidae; genus Zootermopsis; species Zootermopsis nevadensis. The sequence continues at coordinate 6,047,117 of NW_028259160.1, forward strand.
TACACTTGTCAGTGAATTGTATGTAAAATACATAACTTCTGTTAACAAATTAGACCAATGCTATGACCAGATTATACATCCTCAGAAAAGGCTTGTGATTCGTAAGTTACTAGATGCATGCATTGGAAGAGTACTAGAACTAAAACATGAATTAGTAAACCTGGACTTGTCAGAATTTAGCTATTATGACGATGTTCTACTCAAGCTCAATCTCTCACCTACGGAGGCAGAGATCACCGTACCAAACTATTACAGAAGAGAAAGAGAAGAGGAGATCCAGAAAAGGAACAGGACAATGGACAATATACTGAAGAAACTGGGTTTCTATAAAGAAGAGGTAGCACAAGAAGAAATGACTGAAGAAGAAGCAATTCGCCTCATACAGATTCACGAACGTGCACGACAGGTGTATCTTAATTGTAGAAGTGACTAATACAATATACTGCAAAAACATATGAATTAACAAATAAAACCCTCCACTTCAGTAATATACCTCACTGTCAAATTAAGTAAAACTGCAGGACCACCATCATACTGTAAATGTCAGTCAGTCAAAATGAGTTGACAGCTAAAACTATAACATGCCACCAATATAAAAATTAAACTTCTGTACTTTAGCAATATTTATAATAGTTCCTGTACAAATACAAGAAAAAACATCTCAAGACCTACTGTTCTGCATTTATTAATTTCAATTTATATCTTGATGTTGCAGGGTCGATTACGTTTTCAGTTCATGAAAGAAATCAGACTAATGAAAGAGAAGGTTAAGACTGCAGACGTTCCTAAGAGCAAAGTTCTTGATGGCTCACTTGCTGCTACCAAGATACAGAAAACATGGCGTGGATATAATGCACGTCATAAAATTAAGCGCCGCAAGTTGGAGGAGATGCTGCTTATTGGAATGTTGCAGCCAAGCTTCACACATGTTAAAGCTCGTCAAAAAGCTGAAGAGGTTTATTACATGTTTCATTATGCATGAATATGGTTGATTATTTAGTTAGTTATTTTGTGCTGTATCAACTGCCAAGATTAACAGTGTCAAATGAGATATGGTATAAGCACTGATAATAATGCAGTGAATAATTTTTGTATTAACAGTACTGTGAAGGTAAGGATCTTGAAGAAAGTGGTTATGGCCTATTTAATGGCATTATATCATTTATTTGAAGAAAGTGAGGAAAACTACAGAAAGAAACACAAACAAACTAAGCAAAAGCTTAACTGACAAACACAAGTCTACAGCATTACTGTTGCTGCTTGAATGATGAACTGGGATGTGAAATGAAGCAATTCTATCTATTTTAAGATACTAAATTGGTATTTCCTTGGAGGGATAAAAGAAAATCCATGAAAACCTCAGGTTATTAGATTCCCAATAAGGACTTGTACCTGATGCCTCATAAATGTATGCCACAGGCATTACTACTGTACCAACCAGCTTGGTGCATGAATATATTTATATTCTTCAATTTCCTCAGCTTGAATCAACATTGTCATAACAGAACCTGAAATAAACCATTAATACCAGGCCCTATCAATAAACATGATCCTGAGCCAGTTAAATCCACATACCATTCTTAATGTATTTTCCTAAGATCTGCCTTAAAGCTATCCGATTTCCTTCTTTGTACTCTAAGCAGTTACTACCAAGAAGCTTCCCTCATTCCCAGCCTAACACAATATCTTTGATTTTTCTGAAGTACTAATACTATGAGACCTGCATAAATCAAGATACTTACAAATTGCCCACTTACTTCAGTCCTATTAGGTTCAAATATTTTCCTAAGCAACTTTCATTCAAGCATTTATAATCTGTTTTATTTTTTTCAGCATAAGCCATCATGTATCACAACCATGCACAACCACTGGCTAATAACTGTCTTTTATGCTTATACTTTTATCTTCACCATTAGTGCTTTAGAAAGTAGATGGCAATTTTGTTTCCTAAATATATTCTCTTTAACATCATTGTGCAGATACAATGGTATATTCATACAATAATTTAATTTGTCAGGTGAAGGAACTACGACACAAACAGCAGATGAAGCACCAGGTTGAATATGAACAAATGCTTGTTTCTGCGAAGCAACACATTAAAACCTGTAGAGGAGGGCAAATGAAGGAAGAGATCAGAGATGAGGTAAGCATCTCTTATAAAGTTCCTAGAACTGTGGTTATATAAACATTTTGCTAGACACTTTAATTCACTCAGCGATACAACAGAACGTATGAAATATGTCACAAGATCATAAACATACTCAAATGTTGATTGTTAACTGACTGGAAGAAATTGACACTGAAGATGTTTAGAACAAGGATACACATTAGTTATTGACTGGTCATACTTCCCAAGGAACAATATGTAATAACTTTAAGGTAAGAAGACAATTTACAGCATACTTGATGAACATGTGTGTATTTTGAACAAAATATATGACGTAGTAAAATCTTAAAACTGTAGTTTAACTTAAATCAAAGTATTGTAAGAAAAAAAAAGAGAAAGGTACCATCTTGCGTATAAAAGGTAGCATTTGCACTACTCCTCACTTAGCTAAATACAGTGAAACCTCGATGCATCGTTTTCGGCGGGGGTGGGAAATAAAAACGATGAATGCGGGAAAACGATAGATGCGGGAAAGCATTAAATTTTTAAAAAAAAACAATGTTTCTCTTTCAAAGTTACTTCTTTTTACCAAAAAAGTCTTAAATGGGCAACTGGTTTGTCGAAACTTTACGTTTTAGACCAAACAGAACACTTTCCACGTTCAAAATGTTTTCCTCGTCACGTTCACTAATATTAAGCGCTTAAAAGAACGACTTCACTTTCGCCAATGCAGCGTGTGCTTCGGCAAAACTCGGCAATGCTTAGGGCTCGCATTCGTCGTCTTCCTCTTCCTCACCACTCCAACCCCCTTTGCGGACAATAACAGGAAGAATGGAAATACTATTACTGCCGAACTCAACGAAACGTAGCTGTAGAAGACCCTGAACCGCTGGAAACGAGATGAACCAGAAGAATGAAAAGTGCCGCCAGCCTTTCCTTTGTACTTGTAATAAAAGCATTTGTGAAGAAATTCACACTGCACATGCCATCTGGCATCGCTGGAACGAAATATGAGTGCACCCTAATTAAAATCGTAAAATTTCTGACAATGCGCGCCGCCATTCTCTCCAACTATCACCCCTGCACCGCTGACCCTCATTCCAAAAGAATGTGCTGGTTGGGCGACATAACAGGTTACCGCTACTGCGTATTCCAAAAACATTGTGCGTCTTTCGGTAATAATTTATCTCAAAACCCAGCATTTTAAATTCTCAGAAACGATCATTGCGGGAAAATTGTGGGCCGGGACTAAGATTTTTGAACGATCGATCGATAGTTCGAGGAACGATAGAAGCGGGAAAATGTAACATTATTTTATATGGGATGTATTCGGGACCGAACAAAACGGACGATGCATCCGGGAAAACGATAGTTCCGGGAACGATGGATAGAGGTTTCACTGTATTACTGGAAGTTCCCTCTGACAGAAGAAAGGCAGTGGCTGCAGTTTCAGAGGACATGGTAAGGCCATTTCTGCTGCCATTAGGAACCTATGTAAGAATCTGGAGTCAAGGCAGCTGAGATATATCATCCATCTCATGATGATACTCACAGTAGCATATGTACATACTTCAAAATTTTGTTTGCACCTGATAAAGTAAAGTACATTCACCAATTAATTTCAAACCAAGCAGTGTCATACCTAAGAAAATTATATGTAGACTGATTACCAGAGTCCTCAACTCACAAGATATTTCATGCTATCTGGATGTTCTATTCCCTAGCACATGTGTGCAGAGTAGGTATGGCATTAATTGACAAGTCCCTTTGGACAATTCAGACGATTAAACATTCTTCTTACCAAATATTTCACTGTTTTTGTTGTAAATCGATACAGTCTTGGAGCAACTGTGCCTTTTTCTGTTAAGTGTAACAAATTAATAAAGGACTAAACTGAATCTCTAAACAAATCTAAAAGTTCGTGAAAATGGTGACTTATTTAAATAAAAAGTTTTTTTGGATATTATCCATCGTCTAGTAAAATAATAAAATAGAATGACATTTCAGAGATGGGGCAAGTGCTACATTAAACAAATGCATCAGTCTAGTAAGATAACTGATGGACTGTACCTTGTGTCTTATCACCTAAGTGGGGTACCCTGCTTAATACAGCTGTATATTTGAAGACACTAATATTAAATAGTGTTTTCATCACACAATTGCTCTTATGTTCATTATATACCCCACATTACTCAACAACCACATAACAATGCAAAATAATATTAATGGCTACATCATTCCATAATTACATGAAAGTATGGCACCAGAAATTGACACATCAAAAAATGGTGTCAAGTATTAATGGGCCTTTGATATTCACAGCTTACAATTCTTTGTCTCCTGCTTTGCTTCATTTGTCTAAACCTGTTGTGAGGATGTAGTACTTCATATGACTGATATCTTACATTTTCTGTAGTTAAGAGGCTGGATCAGAGACTACTGGAATGAAACAGGAAAATTCCCTGATATTCCTTCTGAGGAATCAGGAGGCTCAACTTTGTTCTTCACTAGGCAGGCTGCAGAAAGTGAAATCAGTAAAACAACCACCTCATCTTCCAGGTACACACATTTATCAGAGAGCATTTACTTGTACCCGTCCTATTTTTAAAATGCAGCCCCAAAATGACATTGCATCAGATTAAGAAAAACCCCATAAGGACATTTAAGAACAAAATGCAAAAAAATAAATTTGAACTCACGAAGATGAAGTCATAAAGGATTAGAGAAAATTATACCAAGTGTTTCACAACTAGTCCTCCATATACTGAGGGGTGATTTGGGACACAATTTATTCAAAAATGTTAATAATGATGGTCCACAATAATTTCACCTATAGGTATATAAGGAGTTAATTTACAGAGAAGAATGATGGGCAGAATTTTGTATGTATTCCTCAATAATTAATACACCTAGCTGTATCTACTTCTTCATAAATAAGTGCATATTACACTATTCTGGCCAAGACAAAAGAAAGTTAGGTATTGCCAAATACATAACAAAAATTCAACCGAACTGCACATAACATCATCTTTGGTTATAACGATTAATTTTTATCAGTCTCAATGAAGTTGCTAAAATCCATTTATGCAACTAATTTTTAGTTTATTCAAGTAGGCTAAGAAATAACTTATGCAACTTCTTCACAAGTACATGAGATAGTCTCAAAAAAGTATTTATGTCATTACATTAAATGTTCTTTGAAATTATCCAATCTAAATTAAAATTGAAGTGGTTTGAGAGTTTTGACAAAATTCTCCAATATTAAATTGGAAGGTGATAATGCTCTTGTCCCATTCAGCTGTGCAGAGACATGGTTTACTTATTCTCCTATCACATTCCCTGGCAGTTCTTTATTGTTCAAAATAAAATTATTAAGTTTGTGGAAGAATTTGCTGTTTCAGTGCCACCTTTGTCCTATCTCACATTCTGTACAAACAATAAATCTAATTTCTGTTTTACTAATTCTCTTTCTACTATTTTCAGTGAAACTGACCTATAGAGACTGCTGATATTCCAAGATCCAAATCTCATACTCATTTTCCATTTCTTAGCTCACTGCAAAGAATCTGTCCAAATCTGAGGCCCTGCATAACATTTTATAGCATACTGGTTTTTACAGTGAGAAATTATTAATTAATCCCCCATCCAACCCCCCAAGTTGATGAATCACTCCTTGTTGACTGTCCATGACAGCTTCTTGCTATCCTCCATACCTGAAGGCCTCCTCCTACAGCCACAACCTCAAAGTGCACCATGCTGTGGTAACAAAGGACCCAATGGCCATGTTTTAGTCTGATGTGTATTTTCTTCTACATCTGTAAGATAATTTCTATGTTCTTATGTTTTATTACAGGGATGGTAAGGGGAAAAAAGAGAAGGGGAAGAAAGATAAAGAAGAAGGAAAGAAGAAGAAAGATGAGGAGGAAGAAGATCCAGGCTTCAAGATGCAACTATCTAATTTCTTGGGAGACTTGCAGGCAGCCAATTCAGAATATGAAGAAATCTGGCGTAATCGAGATGAGTCAAAAAACCCATGGCAGCATGCTGATATAGAGATGATTCGAGAACAGAAGACAGCTCAACTGGAAGCTGAATTGCGGAGGTAGTGTATCAAGAGAATTTGTCCTATCTTAATTATGATACCTGAACCACATAGTCATGTTTGTCCTCTTTGCTACCTTCAAGGCAAAGAGTCTTCCTTGACCAACTGGTAAAAAAATTCACTGTTCTTATTGAACTTGAAGGTTCATTACCATGTTCACAGAAGGCTACCAACAAGCCTATCCTAAACAAGTTCAATATGTTACACTCTATTTCATAAAGAAACATTGTAATAGTTTCCTCTAATCCATGCCTACATCTCTCAAGCAGTCTCTTTCATTGAGATATTCTTACCAGAATGTTGTATGTATGTTCTGTTCTCCTCACTTTCATGACAAGGTCTCAAATTCTACCAAAGGAACAAACATACTGTAACGTAACCCGTGTAAACTGTATGTGGGAGATAGTCAGTTCAAATCTTGAATGGAGCATCAGTTAGCCTCCCAAATTATTCTGTGGATTTCCACTTTGGGGACTCATGAGTAGATGGGAGAATAATATTAAAATGAAGATCCCCTCTGAAGGAAGTCATGCTACAGGTTTTTATCACAAATGGCATGCTCTTGTGAATACAGTAATGAACCTTTGAATGCATAAAATGCAGGAAATTTTTTGACTAGTGAACATGCTATTAGCTTCTCAAAAAGGACTCTGCTCCATTGAGTTAGCTAATTTTATGATAACTAATCACCTGAAGGGGAAGCAAATTGTCATGTAAATCAAATATATTTCAGACAACGGACAATGGCTGACAAAATTGTTATGCATTGAATTAAACCATTATCACATACCATTAGAGAACCAATCTATCAATAAATCAATGATTTCAGAGAAGTGGATCAGTTGTTGCGAGGAGAATTAGAGATATTACAGGCCGCTTTGGCACGTGATCTTGTAAGTAAAGGAAAGAAAGTACGCAAAGCTAGCAAGAAGAAAGGCCGAAGTGGAAAGAAGAGTAAGAAGAAAAAAGAAAAGGATCTAACACCAGACCGAACACTAGATTCTCTGTTTGAAGAACTCATTACTAATGGTATAATTCGCAAGTACCCAAAAGTTCAGCTGTCAGAATTTCGAGGGGAGCACTCATATGCAACACATGATCTCCGTAAACAAGGAAAAGACCCACTCCCATCACTTGGAGACATACGTCAGGTCATATTGGAATACTGCATCCTGCCACTGGGATCTAAAACAATTCACCAGACAGCACCACTAGTCAAATCAGTGTTGCTAGCAGGATCACATGGCAGTGGCAAAGATATGCTGGTGCATGCAGTGTGTACAGAGACTGGCTCAGTACTGTTTGACCTCTCACCTGCAAACATTGTTGGAAAGTATCCTGGCAAATCTGGACTTATTATGCTGGTGAGTTACATTATTGGTTCATTAAGATCCTTCTCACTACCATTTTTCTACATAACATCCCAAAATCATGACCTGCTGTTCAACTCTTCAACATATTACTGAAAATCAAATGACTTTATACAGAATGGGTGCATATTAAAAGTTACCAACATATCATCGTCGTCGTCATAGTCGATGTTGTTGTTGGTGTTCACATTGTCATTACTGCTGCTATTGTTAAATACAGAATAACAATTAACTAACTCCCTGATAGCAGAACCTGCAGGTTCAACACTGACAACACCAAAGCCCGCCACCGGCACACAGAATAACAATTATAACATTTAATTTGGTTGCGATAAGAATGAGTACTTCACTTTGATAAAAAAATCACTTCAATTCTATCATACAGATTATAGCATTTATTCATTGGTAGCAGAAATTCTAGTTCATATTTCAGCAAGCGAAACATTGTAAAACTTACTTCAGTAGTAATTAACATAATGTAGTATTTATTTCCATGATATTAAATGTTCTAGCACCTATTTAAACTGTGATAGAAGTTCTAGTATTTAGTTTTATTAGGATAACCACTTAACAATACTTACTTCAACTGTGATATAAAATATTCCAGTATTTATTTCAATGGCTGTTAAGGAATACTGCTACTTATTTTAGTGGTTATAACAAATTCTAGCACTTATTTCAGTAATTATATTCATAAAATTATTTTTTTAAATACATAAACAAACGTTTATATTCTACAACTAATTTAAATTGCAATGATAAATAAATTATTTACCTGAACCATCAAAATCTGTCCTTTACAGAGGCTGTTCACCTATAAGAGACAGGCTTTGTATTCTCTAAAATTGTGGAATTATATTTCTGAAACTTACATTCTAGAGAATAAAGCATAATCCAACACATTCTGAACAAAATCATGCTCACCTTTGTAATCTGTGACTAATGCCTTGAGAACATGAACAGGTACACCTTGTTAACAAGGTATCCCGCTTGCTCCAGCCATCAGTAATCTACATAGATAATGCTGAAAAGACATTTTTGAAGAAAGTCCCAAAATCAGACAAGACAGACCCCAAACGACTGAAGAAGGACCTTCCCAAAATAGCAAAAGGCATCAGTCAAGATGACCAGGTAGGAATATTATATCCAGCGAATATGAATATCCCACACATATTTCACATTTATATGGTTTTTCTGCAGTTATTTTGACATCAAAATGGATACACTTTATATGTAATGCAGGTTTTACACTATAAAGCAGTGTGATACTGTAATAATGAACAATTATAAACACAATAAGATTTAAAAGTCCTGGTATTAATTACTACATGTGAACATTTGTATGCAAACATAATGGAACAGTCCAAAGACAGATAGCTGCATACACAGAATCAAGGGAAAACCAACTAGACATACAATCAGAGAAATTTGGTCTAATAACACAAAACAGTGGGATGTATGTCACACCAAAAGGGCTGCTGCTGTACACAGAGATCCAGACACATACATTTTGAACCAAATTAAGCATATGAATTTAATCTCCAGTAGATCAGTAATTTTGTTGATACACCCTTCTGGCATGATGACAATAATGTGTACAGGTCAACTCAGTGATACTAATAGATTGTATAGCATTATGAAGCCTGAAGGGGAACTGGTATTACCAAAATTCACAACATACTGATTTGTTAATTGTGTGGGAAGGATAAAAATTGACATTGAATTCAGGAATTGAGATACAATGAATATGTTATCTAACTTACAATGGTTGTAAATTCTTGCAGGTTCTGCTCATTGGGGTATCTCGATGTCCATGGGATTGTGACCAGAAAGCCCTTGCCCAGACATATAACAAGATGATACTGATCCCACGTCCTGATTATAGCAGCCTCTCATTTCTATGGAAGGAGCTGCTGTTTCAGTTTGGTGGTGTCAGCCGGCAGTTTGACACTGCAGCCATGACAAAGGTCTGCAAAATTTACACAGTGTGTATGAACTTATAAATTTAGCAAAATAGACAAAATAGGTTAGAGGGCTGGGATAGTCTGTCAGCATGTTGTTCTCTCTTTAAGTGGTTCTTGATATGCTGACTTCAAAATCAAATTATCAACATTTGTCATTTCACTGCCCCAGTGTATGACACTTGTCTTGATCAACGCAGATAAAGGGACAGAAAATGCATATAGAATTTTGGTGATGAAACCTCTTTGAAGCTGAATATTGAAAAAGAATGATCAATTCATTCTTATTTACTTAATACACTGTTTCAACTGTGTCTATGGACTGGATAACCAGGGTTCAATCACTTGCAGAGGCAGACAAGCTAGCAGAAATTACATGTTAATAATTATCCCTTTGAAGCTTGTAAATAATGCTATAATATATTAATAATAATAATAATAATTCAGTCCATACGTCACAGAAAACACAACACTTAGGGAAATAATCTGTTTACAATGACAATCACATAAAACACATAGATGGAAAATGCAGAATTACTGACTGTAAAGGCAGGTGGCATATACAGTTACTACTGGTCTTTAAAGTGTTATACAAGTTCCTAATTTATTTCTGTGCATAATTTCCACTGCCTGAAAGTTTTCAAACATATCCAGAATGTTTCACACCATCACTACATTGTTACATTTTACAAATAGAGAAACATTTTATTTGTAGGTATGTTCATGGTCTTATCTCCATTCAAAACTCCTTGAATCTAAAGAAATTTAACATAATGCAAAATGTTTCAGGTATCAGATGGCTATACAGTTGGAGCAATACTTGAAGTAATAAAGGAAGTGATGACATGTAAGCGAGTGCTGCAGCTTAGAGTGCAGCCCCTAACCCATGTTGAACTCATCAATTCACTGTGCAAGTTGGAACCTGTCTACAAGGAGGAAGACGAAGCATTCCTACAGTGGTTCCAAAAGACACCCATAGGACGCAGGAAAGCTCGACAGCTTGAAATTGAGGGTGAACTCAGAGCTGAACTTGCAACCAAGTCTAACAAGAAGAACTAAATTAAAAAGAGTCTGCTCTTGATTATAAAACTAGAAATGTATTCTACACCCTTCTCATTTGATGTTATGTAACATCTTCAGTTGAAACAGCTTGAGTAAATAACCCTAGAATAAATTAACAATTCAGCTCATTAGCCCTCACTTCACTGACTAAACCAACACAGCTCCCAAGAGTTCTAAAATAAAAAATTAAGTACATCTAAATATCTATAATTTTAAGAAGTGCATCATCTTGTGTGATACAATTGTGTTCAGCTTCCTAGTTCTTCCTGTCATAAGTAGATGGCTAATGTGCATTTCCACACATTGATGGTGCATATTATTAAAGATCAGCACTCTGAATCAAAGTTGTAATGAACATACAGAAATGAGACAAGGTAGGAGGTACATATGACCTACTTCAAGGAAGGCCATTATCCTCGCTTTCATCTACATAAATCAAATCCCATGACCAATTCAAATTTGTTCAGGAAACATAAGAAGATATCCAGTACCTGAAATAATACTTGCATTAACTTTTGTAGTATAACTACAGATATCTGTTTGTAAACTTATTTCACTACAACAAAATAAGATCTTGAGTGAATAGAAGCAAGCTGCCACCACACTGTAACATAATCACTTTTATCATCCTGATTCTCTGTACTTTATCCAAGACCATATCAATCAAATTTTGATGATGATATATAACTTCAGATTTTGGGTGAGAGCCATGTTGCATATTTGGTACTCATCAACATTACAGCAAATATTGTGGTTGCCATTTCCAAGATAGGTATGAGGTAGGGTATGTCTGGAGGTCTTATATTAAGCAGCCTGAAACATGCATTAAACAAAATATTTGATGTGGCTCTCATCCAAAAGCCAAAGTTACACACTGAACTCCTGTTGCAAAAACCAACATACAAGAATTTGATGCTGATGTCAAATCACTGCCTCCCAAAGCCTCTACTTTTAGAAACTCTGTGACAAAACTGTCAGCAAATAATACAGAGAGGGCAGAATTTTTGTTATTTATTTGAATACAGTCCTACAGGACAACTCTCTACTAACAGAACTCAAACGTTAAAAATCTCCAATACCAAGACTACCATTACGGATGCCAAACGTCCCATAACTACTAGATTTCTCTTCACTTCAATGTTTTTCCTGGAAAGATTAGGATGTAAAATTGTCTTGTATTTGACTAAAAGTGACTTGAAAAGCAGTCAGCCACTGTTTACATCAGTATGGATAGGGGAAACAAAGACATTGCATAGTTGTGATGGGAGAAATTCTTGTAAATCAGCCACTTGGTAAGTGGTAGTAGGAAAAGAGTTTGTATGGATGTGAACTGGATTTAATTGGTTCAGGATGGAGTTCAAGAAAAGAGGAAATTAAAAATGTAAGTGCAATAAAGAAATAATATGCAAATGCTGTTGAGGCAGCACAAGACTTCAATCTTAAACTTGGAAATAAACGAGTAATTATGTTCACAATAGCAACGCATTACAAAAGAAGCAAAATTTATGAGAACTTGTAATTTTAAATTAAATTACACACTAGGCAAACCTACCCTAGTTCTTGACTGCTAGTGTTACGATGCTATATTACGACTTTCAGAGAGAAAAAAACATAATTTTCTTTCAATCATGTCATTATTCTATCATATCCGATGGTATGCCACTTTCAAATCCATTCGAGTGACCAATCTGCCGCAACACTTTTAAAACAAATTTAAATTGCGTTTTCACCTCTGACCATGTCAAACCAAAATCACAGATCACCAAAATCTTGAATGACTATCTTGATACCAACATATCTATTATTTATAATTGGTGTTTTTCTGTTGGATATGTCTCGTGTGGGTAAACATCAAGTTTCGAAATAAACATGATGCTTCCATCTTCAGGGCTGATAATTCCCACCAAAGTATTATTTACTTATTAATGTAACACAAAACAATCTTTACGCACTAAACCCAAATGCTAGACACGTCGTGTTGCATACCCTGGATATCGATATACATTGTAATTAAATGTATTTACGACTTTCAGCTGTTTCCGGAGTTCGCAGTAGAAAGAAAATGTCGAAACTCCTTGCTTTGGATAAACTGGGCACTTTATTTAAAATAATAAAAACAAATGGAGGAATCTCTGGGACTCTGTACAAGCTCTTTAGGTATAAAAAGTGACATGTACTACTTTAATAACAACACGACATAAGATGTGGAATAATGGTATTATTTTTTCTGTCTCCAGGCAGGACGATGTCAAAGTGGGTACCCTGGTAGGCGAGGATAAATACGGCAACAAATATTACGAAAATAATATGTACTTCTACGGTTAGTAAGGATTTACACGCAACTAAGGTTCATAATTTTAAAATCATGCTGCCATAATAGTTGTTCATTTTAAGACCTTTAATAATCGCCTCCCAATTTTTAAAGGACGCAATCGGTGGGTGGAGTATGCTGATAAAGTGTACCTTGACTACGACGGAAGCCAAGTTCCTGCAGAGTGGTTTGGATGGCTTCATTATAAAACAGATTTACCACCTCACAAGGTAAAATGCCAAAATGCTAATTTGCATCTGTCTACTGAGAAATATTATGTGATAAGGAGCAATAATGTTCAGAAGTACCAAAAAGCACATGTTTATGGAATCCCAATTCTCACTTTGCTTCCCCTTCTCTTTACAATGTGAGCTATACAAAGTAAAATATTAGTAGTAAGCTGCATGAAAATACATTTAATTTTACTGTTCTACGTATGAATGAATGAAAACATGTGTTGTTTAATCCATCACTAAAAACTAAACCTTTACCAGCTTTTTATTAATTTACTCACGTAACAATTGTGTATGTCAAAAACCTGCATAATCAGTTTTCTCCTTTTTCACAAAGCTGAGAAATAGCACAAAGGCTATAATTCTAAAAATAAAAGTGCTGGCATGATCTGGTATGCAGTTCCATGTTGAATGAAAAGGGCATGAATTGTAACATGAAGTAATTCTAGTTCCTGGACTGTTATCCCAAGAGAATCACTGTAGTTTAAAGGGAAAAGTACAGAAATGTGAATACATTTTTTGTTCCACGTCATATTCAGAAGTACATTTTGTAAAACAGACAGCTTAAATACTTCTGTATTCCAGCATATTTGTAACACTTTCCATGCTGGTTTTTACTTAATGAAATATATTTTTGTTAGTATATTCCCAAGATAATACTGAAGATCCAAGAATACTTGTTAATAGCTTATATTGTTAAGAGATGATGGGGAAATGTACACATTTGTGATCAGTACTAAATGTCTTAATTCTCTACATATTTTCATTCTTCTAATTCCATGTGTGCATTCTTTTTGCAACATTTCTGTTACAGGATCCAAATCGACCAAAGTACCGATGGATGGCTGATCATATAGAGAATATGTCTGGTACCGAACATGCATATATGCCATACAGCACTACAAGACCCAAGATACAAGCGTGGGTACCACCAAAACCACAGTCATAGAGATCATTCAAGACATAATAATCTTTCTGTAAATAGACATTGCTTATAAACAGATAATGTTACTTTGTAATATGTTGTAGTTTCATTTGTGTAATGAAAATGACATCCTGGCATTAGCATATTAAATTTTACTATTTTTGGCCACATTTTTCTGACTCTGTGTTGAGTTTAATAAATACTGATAATTTTAAAAATGAACTTAAAATTATTTTTGGAATGGAAGTTTTAGAAAGTTTTATTATATATGAACTGTCCCACTCCCTCAAATCTTTGGAAATGCCAATATTAATATCTGTATATACATAACATTTTCATTCTAAAATTATGGGGTTTCTACTGTGTGCTCCTTATATCATTTGTCTAGGATTATCTCCCATCAGGAGTAGAACCTGAAGATTTCTGATTGGTTCCAACAAAACTACATCATATAAAGTGCCTGAAGACAATCTTTATTGATCATTGGAGTACATCTGGCAGCATGGACCTTGGAATGAGATGTGTGGTGAGAATTACTCAACATGGACAACCCTAAGCCTTGTATCACCATGACCACTCCCCCACAGATACATCCTTTCAGGGTGTGAACATGAGGAGCTCTGTGGTCCAAGACCTTTGTGAATGTGGGGTATCTGGTGCCTGTCTGAGTGATACGTAATCACAGAGGATTCTCCACACAGTTGTGTGGTTCACTGGAAATTCCTACTGTAACCATTGTAACCAAGGTAGCCTGGGAATACCACACCCAGTCATTTCTGCGAGCAGAAATTAATGGAAGTATTCACATAAAGTGCCTGTTACTGTTGTCTGATTTTAACCAGAATAAAATTTTGGGGAATATCCCCAATACCAGGGTTCACAAAAATCTGTTCAGTAATTCAGTAAGCATATTTTTGTAACTTTCAGTTGTAAACACCTAAAAAACCAAAGATTACAACAGTAAGGTCTGAGTTATGGAGTAGTACAACTAATAGTTTCAAATGCTGAGCTATTTGTTTCTCTAGAACTATCAAATGCATGCAAGAGGAATACATAACAGAATATTACTAAGATGCAACCTGTTGTGGAATACATACAGTTTACATATATTAATTACACTTTTATTTGTACTATACAAATATAGGTCATATACAGGCACTGAGAATTGAAGTTCTCAGAAGTGTGAAGTTGCTGGTAGTGGTCTTCTGAGTTGTGATGTCATGTAGTCTTGTAGGTGGTTACCAGTGTTTCAGAGGTACATATTGCCTCCACCTTCAGAGTACTCTTCAACTCTTGCTGGAGAGGTGGTAATTCTTCAGATACATTTGTAACAACTACATTACATGACAACTGCTATACTGAAAAGTCCAACCCCAAACTCCATACTTTAGAAAAATATAATTTAACTGTTTTATGGATTCACTAACAATATTTGTGAGGTTCAGTACAAATAAAAAAATTATTTACACATCCATGAAAACTTAATAGATGACTTCATGTTATAATAAATCAGTTGTTTCTGGATTCTTCACATGCTTTAACAACATCTGTAAAATGAATACATGTAGCCATATCAGTAATTCTCTAAACAGCTGACTCTTTCAAGGTCATAATACAGATCATTCACTCACATTACTGACAACTAGCTACCACATCCAAATTACCCCTTCTGACATATATCAGTGAGTTAAATTCAGCAATGTACATATACACACACACCAAAACTCCGATAAGGATGACCAACCTACAGTGACCGAGTGATAGCTGCATTTATAGTCGACTCTGCTTAACCAATTCATTGCAACTTTCACCATTACATATCTGAACTTAAATCTATCCTAACATAAATTTTATAGCATTTTCTCTTATCCTAATGTAATTGTTAACTGCCATTCCTCAGTCATTACAACCTCATTTACAGTAACTTGTGTACTGCATGAAGGTGGTGTTCGTGATAATGTAGAAGAGGCTTTATATTATGTATCCTCTTTACACCCCTTTGAATTTAATTAACAAAACTCTTAAATACATGACACATTAAAATTCCTTGTGACTAAACCTACAAAAACTTCTTACCTGTCAACAACTTGTTGAATGCCACTGTCATAGGAGAATCTGGTACATCAATCAAGAAATTGGTTCCTTCATCACAGCTACGAGCCAGGCGGGAGTCTAATGGCAAACTACCTAAGAATGGAACCCCCAACTCCTCTGCCATCTTGGTAGCTCCACCTGTATTTGCTGGGAATATGGCAGTTTCCGTCTGCAATACATAACAACAAACTACATATTTATGGCATACATATTTCCAAGTGATTCAACACATCTTAAATATTTATATAACACATCACTGCAAAAATTGAGAACTAATTTTTCTACGTATTTCCCATGGAGACTGAGACACTCATGTTACAGAATGAGTTCCTTAACTTCCACATCAAGGTAAGTTCATATGTTTAACCTAAAATTACATTCTTGAAGCCAAGAAGTAAAAAAATAATGCACAGCAATTGGATTAAAGGAATACAAACATAGAGATACCAACAATTATCATGATTCAGACCATCCTAGCTTAGTTTAATTTTATTAACATACCTTACACTTTGGACATACAAAAGCTGCCATATTCTCTACAACACCTAGCAGAGGAATGTTGACTTTGCGACAAAAGTCTATTTCCTTTCGCACATCTAGCAATGCCACCTCATGTGGTGTTGTCAGTATGATGGCGCCTGTCAGTCCAGCACTTAACAAATATTGTGCTGCTGATAGATGCTCATCAGATGTTCCTGGGGGTGTATCTATCACAAGATAGTCCAGCACACCCCAGTCCACTTCGCTCAAGAACTGTCGGATCATGCCTACGCCAGACAATGGAAAAGACGAAACTGAGCTCAGTATGTCATTTGGATATGAGGCAACACAGAGAAAAGAAGAATATAAGTAATAAAAATAAGAATTATAAGATCCTTAGCTGGCTATACAGGATTAGATAAAAACAGAAAGAAATGTGCAGATTATAAACTTGATGTTAATAACAAAGCTGAGTTTAGTGTTATCAAAAGATTCCTAGACTGAATCATTTCTTTATACTCAAAACACTTAGTAGCTATTCCATATTGTCTTCTCGGGACCTTGCAGTGAGTCCATCAATTCTGCTAAAGATAGCATTACATGTGACATTACTTCATGATGCATCACTTCTGAATGACACATTCTACAGTCTTGCAATAAGAGAATAAGATTCAGCAGACTGTATTGGTACCTCTGTACCAACTACAGTAGTGTCACATTGTAACCAGTCTAGAAATTCTTTGATTACATCTTGTATAGAAGAGATGGGAACACACCATTCTTCTTTGGTCCCCTCCATATGATTGCATCATCTGGACTTGATAGTAGGAATCCAATGGACATAACAGACAAGTTATCCTCCACATACTGCAAGAGATACACAAAATATTTCAATGAGATCAGCTGAAATATCTTTAACCCTTTATATGGTAATGACAACTATGCATACTGCTGCTTCTTTAACCTCTATCTGTCATATGTCATGGCAAATGCACAGTTCAGCTGGCTGTGTATCACAGCAACAGGCTACTAAATCAATAAATTCCAGGGCCAGCAGACCTGCAGTACAGGGTCTTAAATTGTCTATCTTTGTAGATAAAGGTCAACATTCAGTAGCTTAATGTCACAATCAGTACCTTTATGACCAACAGGATGCAGAAACTGAACTGTTACTGATTACTTAAATAAGACTTGACTTTTGAAATGTTAAGACAAGTTGAAAGGTATATTCAATTTCAGAGTACAAAGAATTTGCAAATTCATTCTTTTCAGTTTAATACTGCTGTATAAACACTCTACTTTTCATTCATTTATTACACAAATAAACCTGCTACTCAAAAAGCTCATCAGAAGGAGTGAAACTACACTCCAAAGGCATTTTCTCCAACACTATTAAATATTTACCATAATTATATACATTCTGTGTTCTGTTAAATACAAATCACAATGACAAATATTTCAGATATAAGTTTTAGTTCTTAATGGTCATTTATTTATTCTTGAGAAATTTAAAAACTTCAATTTGAACTTCAAATAAAGCTGGGTTCATGATGGACCAAACAGGAAATAACTTACTGTTAACTTACTGCATATGGCATAATAAAGATACACCCTTATAACCAAATTTCATCTCCCTGTGTATACTGCAATGTTATTTCAACAAAATCCCTTATAATTCCAAATGGTGATTATTTACTTTATATCTTACAAAAAGAGGTTAACTTACAACAGGAGACCATCCTGAACCACTTTGGTGGACCTGTTCACCCAGAACACCCATCACACGTGGAACTGAAGGTCCACAGATGTCGATATCTAGAATGGCCACCTGTACATAAACACACAAAGTATAGAGGTAAAGATAAAGTTGTCCCTGTGTCTCACCATCATATACCTTCAATGCTAATAGGAACCTACATAATGTCCCATGAAGGTACTAAATGGACGTAACTGTCAGCTTCCCAATTTGTTATGGAAGAATTTTATTTAGAAGTCTCCTGTCTGGATAATATTTAAAAGGTTAGCTTGTCTCAATCTTCAGGCAAAGGTACCTACTCAATGAGGTAGCAAGCACCGCCCAAAATGTTAGTAAACGTCTGCCAGACTACATGGTGCTACGTCGCAGAAGAAAGTCATCTTCATACTTGCCACTGCAAAAACCTGAAATCTCACCAATTATAAAGTTGCTCCCATTTTAGGTTAGATTCAAGCTCTACTAAAGTTATGTTTTCCTGCAAATAAAAATCACCGGAAAGGTACACTCACATTTCTATCAGAATCAGCTGCAGCCAGTCCACGTGCAAGCAATGATGTGAAAGTACTCTTCCCCACACCACCTTTCCCAGACAAGATAAGAATCTTATATTTTACAGATTCCATTCTTTTACGGACTAGTTCAATCCCTACGAACAAAACAACACAACAGTCTGACTGTTAGGTATGAAACTTAAAATGTATTAAAAATGGTATGCTTGATGATATTGTAATCACAAAATAACAGACATCTACTGTCGTATCAGCAACACTAAACATGTACTAGTTTGATTTTATTTATTTTACTTTCTGTTTATGTTTGGTCTAGTAGACATGCATAACATTGAAAATTATTAAACAAGTCTGGCAGAAGATGTCATATGTGAGCATGCTCAAGAGAGACAGGTGCACAGACAACATATTGCACAGTTATTCCCATTTCTAATCACATTTACAATTGGACCTTCAGTAACAAGGTGAGGAATCAACACTGAATCCTATACTTTAACCAAGAATCTGAAACTATGAGGGTTGCTCATAGGAAACACATTCAGAGTGCTGTTAGTAAATACATCTGCTTTCACATGATCACATGGCCATGTACATGACACACCAGCACATAACCATGAGATTCATAAGAGAATGGGTGCATTAGAGCAAATTGGAACAGCGTGACACAGTTAGAAGTCAAGGTGGTACAGTGGTTTCTGCAACAGCACAGGTAGTTCTTTACTGAGGGAATACATTCGCTGGTATGTAAATGGGATCACTGCCTCATTGCCCAAGGGGGCTATTTTAAATAGCCTGTACACCTTTGCCCAGAACAATCCCAAACAAGTTTCATTTGAACAACTTCATAATAACAACCTGGATCGGGTCCTCTTGCTGCACCTGATGAACATATCAATTGGTTTGGACAACCTTGACATGCTGACACTTTTCCAGCTGATTCGCTCTGAGTGCCAGGGCAATCTGTAAACATACAGAACTATTTTAAGCATTACTGCTTCATGCTTCAGACTACTAAATGAAGGAAAGCAAGCCGAACGATGCACAGAATAAATAACAGAAACAAGAAAACTGGC
The DNA here is from genome assembly GCF_977971745.1 of Zootermopsis nevadensis. NCBI lineage: Eukaryota > Metazoa > Arthropoda > Insecta > Blattodea > Termopsidae > Zootermopsis > Zootermopsis nevadensis. Next base: position 6,067,100 of record NW_028259160.1, read on the forward strand.
AAAACAATTAATGGAAAGTCTGTAGGATGGGTGACTGAAAGTTTAATCTGTAAGGACGTGGAAGAAAGCCGTTGTACCTTGTCCTGAAGAATATCCTAAATGTTTTCTGTCGATACTGACGAAAATCAAGAACAGTTATTGTAATCCACCTCCCAGCCAAGAATCTAACCCGGAAAATCCCGATTACAAAGGTTAGGTAAAATACACTTTTTACTTCCTCATCAAATTTAAACCACAGTTGTTATCCATCAGTGAATAGTATCTAAAAGTCTCTATTAACAACGTTTGTTAACAACATCGATCACAAACTTACGTTCTGGTGCTTCAGCGGGAACATCCTCCATATTTTACGAATTCAAGCAGATCCACCATAAGTTCAATGTTCACGGCGAATGAGAACGACATCTCTAGTAAAACTACGAAATCAAATGCATGTTGTTTTGCGTTGCCATGACGACAGCCTTACCAAATAGGAGGAAATTACAAACAAATTACGGCTTTGGAAAAAATAATTTATTAATCTCTAATAATTCAAACCCATTTCAGTTTCCGAGATCTATTAAACATTGCTCAAAATGATTCGACAAGACCAAATTATGTATTCGGTAAGTCGATGTTTCTGTTTTTTGTATTATATAACTTAATATATGCATCACTTGCTGACAGTGGCAGCAAAGTGGGTGCAGGTGACTACCCAGGACCTCACGCCTTTTGAGGCCTCGCGGGCACCATTTGCATGCATCAGAATTGGCTTTTCTCTAAATGCTATTATTATTATTATTTGTTTCATCATGTACTATACCCTCAGGCTGGCAACAATGAACAACTGGTTTGCTGATGGTAGACTGCATACTGTTCAGTCACATTATCTATTGACAAAAGAAATGGAATTCTTTGTGTATTTAAATGGTCTTAAGTTTGCTTTTGGTTGGTATCACATTGCAGCAACTGCAGCCTTTGACTACAGTAGGTGCCCTGCCATGCATGGAACAAGTATCAGGACACTCTCTTCCAACTAGAAATGGTAACTACTACCAAGCACTGCAACATCCATGGAGACCTACACTGGGGTATGAGAATACTGAAGTTGTTCCTCTGTAAGTACTCACCCACTACAAATTATGTAGCACAAATGGGAGCTGAAAAATATATACAAAATTTTCATTGGAAAACATGAAGGGCAGAGGGAATCTGTGCTACACTTTCACTGGATACTGACAGATATTCTGTGTGACCTGTTCTCAACACTGCCTATTCACAAAAATTTTTCACATCAGAATTTTACTGAGTTCCCAGAAGGAAAATCTTTTTGTACACATACTGGTACTTACAGTGAGAGGTTCAACTGGCTCACAGCAGGGACAAATGGCAGGCCTTTGTGAATATGGTAATAAACCTTTGGCTTCTATAAAAGCAGGTAATATCTTGACTAGCTGATTTAACCTTGATGATGTAATGAAGTTCTGCTGTATGTAAATACTTATATACCTACTATCAAAAATTAGGGTATAATGGAGTCTGTAATAATAAAATCCGTTTTGTCTTAAAATTAAGTTCAGTTTCCAATAATTGCTTATCAAAATATTAAAAACATATCACCATCCATTCATTACATCAAACTACAAGCACCTTTCTTTCTAGCAAATGAAACAATGGTATTTTCTAACACTGTAACTAATTTATGTACAGTATGACACGTTTCCTTACAGCCATTGCCAACCAGTCAAAAATGCATTGATGGACCCATGTCGTACACCCAGTGGCAGGGCCATGGAACCACTTTGCTTTCCCAATCTTGTGACTAGCTTTGAACGTAACCCAGCACATGCTGCTCGTGCTGCACTTTACACACGCTACACACCATATGAGTGGACACAAAGTAACATTAGTCATTACAATGAAGCAGATACAAACCGTAATTTTTCTGAGCGACTCCGTGGAGATGCCATAAGGGTCATGAGGTAAGTTATTTGTATAGTACAACTTTTCTGAGAAAAAATGTTCTTGCTACAATAATGATTTGACTTTAGAGCATAAATACAGCAAATAATTATGTTTATATTTGCACGTTTTGTGTGTTCCTTGCATGAAGTGTATAAAATGAACTTATAATGGGGATGTTATGTCTATCTATCCATTCATTTACATTTTTCATCTCCAGAACTACTGTAACACATGTCAGAATGTCAGTGATATTTGGTGTTGGAGGTCTAAACTAAAAGTTGTCAGAGAATGTAATTTTGGATAACAACCATATTACATGAAGTCCACACCAAATTTTATCAATTTTCTCAAAACGGACTCATCACACTAAAAACTGGGATGTCATACAAAATAATATTACATTAAGATCAACAACTTTATTTGAAATATTTTTGTATTGTGAATAAATACTGTAATACAAGGAAAAGCAACTTCTCATTTTATGCATTATGGTATCTGTAGCATGACTGGCTTTACAATAATATATTTATATTAGTTTTGTAATAAACTAAGGTCAAGGCCAACAATGTATGGAAAATTACAAAACTTGTAAGGTATTTTAATGTACAAACTGAAACTAGTATTTTCATTCCTTTGAAGCCACAAATGTAATGTACTAAACTCCTGCTCTCTAAATCTGTTTTGAAGTAAGCCTTCTGGACATATGTGTAAATGTATTGACAGAGAAACAAACATTAAAAATTGTGGCACTTTCAAATGAAATTCTTGAAACACTGTATTCATCATTGTTCCCAATGTTAATTTATTGCAGACATAAATATATTATTAAAAATGTAAATATAGTACAATGCTAACTGTTGATAACAAGATAAAGATGAGAAAGAAAGTATTGTCTCTGTGCTTACACACCAATACAAGATATTTGGGGTAATAAATGTATCACTCCACAAATTCTTATATCAGTACAACATGGTGATGAGTGGTCAGCTTCATGCTCTGGTTGCTTTAACTTTGGAGAAAGAGTCCTCAGTGGTGAATAAGAAGCTACATAAGTCTGATGGACAGTCTGGACATAGTGGTGAAAATAAAAATCCTTGTGCCTGCCAGGAATTGAACCCTGCTTGTACACTTTTAAATGCTTGATTTGAAGAGCATTTACACATTGTTTTGTTCTCAAAAACTTTATATTTCATTCCTATAATCAGTTGTTTTGAGCTCTCTAAAATAAAACTGCCAGAAAGAAAATTTACACTTTATCCTATAACCCTCACTATTATACAATTAACATTAATTTGTGTTAGCCATGGATGAGTATACTAGGTTGACTGGGTTAGGATAGGCATAATTAAGTTATATCTGGTTTGGTTATTTAAGATTAGTGAGTCATGTAAAACTTTAGCTTTCGGTGATATGCCACATCAAATGTTGAAAGTTATCCGTTTTGGTAAACACTGCAATTGCCATCTTCAGTGTGAATGTTACTGGTTGGACATTTCTGGAAGACTGGCAGCAGGTAGTGAGTAGGATGTTACAAATTTAATTGTTGGAGTGGAAGAGAAGACTACTGTCCAATTGGTAATGATGGTTAAAAAAAATGGGTGATGAGAAATTATTTTTAGGGGTGACAAAAGTTGAGGTTATGTTTGATTTGTCAGGTTATATCTCACCTACTTGAGGCAATTTGAGGGGTAGTTTAAAACCAAGATATCTCTTTTAATAAATGGAGCAATTACCATAATATTCAGAGGTAACTGACAAAAGAATGTTCAGAGCTGAGAAGCTGAAGTGCAGTTGATAACAAAGTTATCATCACATACTAATCTGAAATTTAATTTAAATGTTGTCAGAGAAACAGATGAGAAGACAATAACTGGTCAGCGTGAATCTGGTCGCCGATTGGGTGAACGCATCACTGATACTACCTTCTGGCGCAATGAAATATCAACCGAATTGGAACGAATTATTGCAGAGAGTAACCTACTCCAGGATAAACGAAGAGATCTGGAAAAAGCTATCCAGGACATTGAGGGCCCGCTGCATATTGCTCAAGAATGTCTCTATCAACGTGAAAACAGGCAAGGTCTGGAATAACCTGAGCAAAAATAGGTTCCAGTAATGCTATAATACATTTTATTACAGTCCATTCCAAGGATATTATTTATGGTTTTAAATTGTAAGAGTTATATGGCACTGAATTTGACAATAAAGTGATAATAATTTATTAGATAAGGGTTTTAAGGAGGTGGTCATGTTTTTTTTTAAAATAACCGTCCTGGCATCTGCCTGGAAATTCTGAGAAAAAACATGAATAACCTGTCAGAATAATTGGGAATGTACCAGCTGAACATAAGTCTTGAGCAGTAGTATACAGAATTAGGTTTCAACATTTTATAATCATAGTGGGCAAATTACACAGTGACTTCTCACTGCTAATATAACAAATGATTCTGAAATAGACTTCCAAGTATGCAAACATATGTTTAGTTTCATAAGGTGTTGCAAACTTGTATAGTTCATAAGCCATGACCAAGCCTGAAAATTCAGTCATATAAAGATAAGTTTCAAGTGGGGGATGAGCAACATTATTTCTACCTCTATTTGTGTCACCCACAAAAATTAAATAAATACTTTCCGTCCACTTGCTTGTTAATAAGATTTCTACGTAACTACTTAAATATTAACTTAACTCAGCAATAAGATAACACAAAGATCCTGACACCTCTGACAGCAAAGTTGACCACTGAACATTATCCTGAACAAGTCCCATTCACCTCCCATCCTCAAAACTTGTTAAACAGAGATTCCATTATTATTCTCCCTCTCCAATTCAGTCTTCCAAGTGGCCAATTTCCATGAGGTTTTCCCATCAAAACTCTGAATGCATTTCTGGTTTGAATAATCTCAGCTACATAATCAACCTAACAGAATCTTCTTAGTTAATTATTATAACAGTAAGAATGCTGCACAAGTTATAATGAATAATAAATTATAAATTAATAAATTATATCCTGAATTCCCAACACTCTCTCTCATAAATACAGTATATTCCTCAAAACTTTATTTTCAGTCTAAATAGAAATTTATTGTTGTGTCTAATTACCAGGACATGACAGAGTATAAGAGGTTTGGATGTTAAGCTCCATGCATTCTAGACCAAAGCAGATCACTTCTACTGCATTTCCAATTGGTTGATCTCACAGCCACCACCTGAAATTTCTCTTTGTGCAGGAATTGATCTGGTACACGACCAAGTGGAACAAGCCCTACTGTATGAAGTGGAGAATCTTCATGCCTGCCAAGATCGTCTAAAAAAAATGCATGAGAAAGCCATACAGCAAGTATGAGTAACATTGTGTTACTATATTGATTCTAATAAAATGTCTTTATGCTGAAATTATGTTGCACACCATTCACTGTTTGAAATATATGTAATATACACAATCTTTTAGGAGTTGGCTGAACACATGTCATTGTGTGTGCATGTATGTGTAGGTAGTTGTCCTAGAACAGGTCATGAGAATGTATTGCAACAGTATGTTTGCTGCTTATATTTAAAAATTATTTCAATATATTATAAAACTTATTACTTTTTAATTACACTACAAGCTGCGAAACAATCGGGCAGGACAGCATGAACTGGAATGGGATCTGAAGAGCAAGGAATCTGCCCTCGGCATTGACAACATGTGCCACCAACTTAATAATTTCTCACGTGGAATAAACTACTATGGTGGCATTGAGAAGTTTGATTCTACGTAAGTACAGTTAAATAATGGCTTATAGATAAAAATGACAAACATTCTTTCCTTTTCATATTTCATGCATTCAAATTAACCATGAAACATTTTTTTCCACCGCACCACATACTTCTCTTTGAAACAAAATTCAGTCCTGGTTTACTTTGTGTGTTCAGTGTAAATGTGCCTGAATCTTGGGCAGAGAACAGCAACCGCATTATCCAGAGATCACAGAATGAGCGTTCAAAATCAACACAGCTCCGAACTGATGCAGACAGTCTCATCAATCAAAGTGTCAATGATATATGGAATGCATGGAATGCCACCAACAGTGCCCTGTCAAGAAGAGCTTCAGAGATTCTGGAGGCTAAAGCTAAGCTGCAGATGCACCTCCACAAGGTAAGCAGGAAATAACTGAAAAACAGTACCATTAACTAACTACAATAAGGAGGGTATTTCTTGAGAAGCTAATAGTATACTCAGCTAGTCAAAAAGTTTCACACATTTTACATAACCCAAAGGTTCACAACAGCCCACCACCTGTCCCTATCCTGAGCCAGATGAATCCAATCCATACCCTCCAACCCTATTTATTCAAGATTTATTTTAATAGTATCCTCCTATCTATTCTTAATGCATACTACATGCTCTGTCCATCTGTTACTCTTTGATTTGATCATCCTAATAATATTTCATGAAGATTACAAGTTATGGAGTTCCTCATTATGTAATTTTCTACACCCTCCTGGCACTTCATCCCTCTTAAATCTACATATTCTCCTAAGCATCCTGTTTTCAAACAACCTCAATGTGTGTTCTTCCCTTAATGTGAGACATTATTTCACACCCATACAAAACAACAAGTAAAATTATAGATGTTATATATTTTAACCTCAACAATTTTAGATAGCAGACACAAAGATGGAAGTTTTGAAATGCATGGTAACAAGCATTTGCAAGAATTTAGTCAGTGCTTAATTTTCTTGTGAATGCTATTTTGATTTGATACTATCATTCCCAAATATTTAAACTTTGCCATATTTTTAAGGATTTATTAGCATACACTAGAAGCTATTAAGTTCCAGTACCTCTTTGATTTCATTAACATTCCTGGTGGTGTATTCTAAAATAAAGTTTAAAAACAATGCATCTCCTTGTTTTGGACCACTGTGAAAAGGAAATGCATCAAACAGATGTTTACCTATACAGACTTTACTGTAAGTTTTGACTAACTAGTTTCTTTGTGCATACCAAATTCAGTGAGAATGTCGTATAACATTTTCCCATCTAAATCATAGGCTTCCTATATGCATATGCGTATAGTCTATAAACAGTATTCAATTGTTGGATGTATAAGAACAATGGAGCAGTTCATTTAATTAACAGAAGCATTATTCCTGCTTTTAACCAGCAAATAATTCAGATATTTTATCTTCAGGTCCAACAAGAGATATTTGATGTCAAGAAGAATATGGAACTGTTACACAAAGCTATCATGGACAAGAGCAATCCCCTGAAGGTGGCACATAGTCGTCTTGAAGCACGGTCACATCGTCGTGATGTCGAACTGTGCAGGGATGGTGCACAAACCAGGTACATTTGAGAGTCAAATTAACAATAAAAATAATAACTTACAACTGTGTAAAGTTTCAGATGAAGCAGTATTGTCACTCCTATCTCAGAAGTTTATTGGCCACCATACTGATATTAGCAGCTGAATTTCAAATGTAAAAATGTGGAATGGCCTCAAGCAGTGTGTTCCTAACAAGTTTTATGGAAGTCAGTCAATTGATTCAAATGTCCTCCTCCTTTTCCTTGAAGATGATGACCGTCTTCTGGGATGTTGCACCCTGTAGTCTGGTAGATACTAACTAACATTTCAGAGGAGCTTACTGCTTCTATCACCAGTGTGATGACCACCACTCTGATGATGGATGCAAGAAGCTCCAGGTGCAACATCCCAGAAGTCAATTATCTTCATACACAATGCTGTGAAAATCTTAAATCTCACTTGCTTTTCCTTGTAAAGTAGGCTAAAAATGATTCAGATTCACTCACATAAATAACACATGGTGGTGACACAGGTTGGTTAAAGAGGTGCAAGACATTGGCGAGAGCATTGAGCACCTGCATCGGAAGCTGCAGGAAGCAGAGGCACAACATCAACAACTACTCAAGACACGGTCCAACCTGGAGACAGAGCTGCAGATCAAAGTGAACTCCCTCTTCATTGACAGAGAAAAATGTTTGGGCATGCGTCGCAGTTTCCCCATCAGCGCCACTTTAAAATATTAGACAAAGGAGTTTTGTAGTGACATTATTTTACTTTTAGTACAACTACTTGAAACCAAGAATTTGTAATTAAAAAAAAAAGCATTAAGGCTGAAGACTTCTCCAAGATGTGTGACTAGGTTTAAGAGCAAAACAAAGTTGACCATTATATTTTGCTTGGACAGATGAATTTATTGGTACATGAGTTGGTAGCAAAGCACACTAGCATTGATGCACTGACAGTATGCAACTTTGACTCACATATGATTCTCTTTTCTCTTTTGTACTTGTATTTGCACAGATACTCATTTAAATTGTGCAGTTATATATTATTCAACCATATGTTTAAAATTTTTCATGTGGAACACATAATAACAACTGAAAGTAGATACCAAATTATGTAGAAGTAATATTTGAAAGAGAATGTGTAATTTTGTGAAGCATAAGCAGTCTAATAACTTTCTGTTAACGAGCAAGAAGTAATTGTCAGCATTATTATTCACTTTATCGCTGTATTATTTGTGCTGCATTGGTGTAGGCTTTCAGTTTTCCATGATGCGTTGTTCACTGCACTGATTTAAACGTTCCATGTTCAAATCTGATTGTAGACAAACAATTAAAAAAAGCTTTATGAGTGTTTTAGTTCTGAACAGTACACCATTTATTTTTACCAAACATGAACTGGTATGTTGGCCCTTGAAAGAGATTTTTTCAAAACCTGGCATATCTAATGTCCAGATACAGAAATATGAAATAACCTGTAAGGAGTGGCTAGAAACTAAGTTTATATGGCATATATGCTGTAACTTCAGTACTAATGGTATATCAATGTATGAATTGTAAACTCTCTTTCCAGAGTCCACATAAACCATCAGGTACTCATCATGCCATGAGTCGAGTGTTTTGTCCTCTTGACAATAAATATTAATGTCCAGTTCTTTCATCTGTTGTTCCACTTCTATTTCTGCATCACCGACACTTTTAAATATTGTGTATCCCATATGTTTTTTCAAATCTGGAAATAAGATGATAACAGGTCAATGCCAAATCAAGGCTGGAAGCAGTATTTTCATATTGAAATTATGCAAATGCGAGGACTTCTCTGTTGGATGTCTGGTCCAACTGAGTCATCTTGGTGAAATAGTATGTACAAGCAATGTTCACTAGTTGGCATGAAGCAGTGTTACCAACTATGATCTGAAGATTACCCTTGCAGGCAACAATATATATCAGTGTTTGGTTAACAAATTTTATGCTGTGCGAACTTTCTTCAGATCACGCTCATATAAACTGTGTATGAAAGCAGTACAAAAACATGATGAAATTTGAAAACTTGTTATAATCAAAAATAACTTCTGAAGATGAAGTTGTGATTCACTGTTAAAAATGGAACATTATGTGGACAAAGCAGATTACTGGAAGCTGCAGTCGAAAATTCTTTTTAAAAGAATGTTGATGTTTAGTGTTAATATATCATAGATCAATGCAGACAACTAAGAACTTTATTACAATGTTTGTATAATGTTATTTACTGCAGTAATTAGAGTTACATTGATTTTATAGTCCTAAATAATTGTAATTTTGTTGATATATTATTAATTAGAGTTTATTGTAATGTTATACTTTCAAACTTCTATGTACACTTCCTGCTGTACACATAAGCTTTTTATGAAGCACTGTTTAAACAATATAGCATACAATTTTAAAGCTATTCTAAGGAATTAAAAAAGTATTAAGTGTTCTGAAACTTCACCAACTTAGCTTTGACAGTGCTTTACACAATGTACACTTTCATGTTCTTTCTCAGATCTTACACAAATTCATCCAATAGTATTGCATCAGTTCCAGTCAGCACGCAACAATTCCTGGGTTCCAAGATGTTGTGGTACCTTGCATTTTCTAAAGGTTTTCTATTCATGAATAAAATACTTAAAATTCATGGCTTATATTTATGCAGATCAAAGCTTCAACTGATAAGAAATGCAGTATATCTTTATGTCCAAACTATATCATAAATTGCAGAGAAGTTACAACACTCTCACTGATATAGGTAAGTGATTTGAAGCTGATTTTATGTATTACTGATAAAACACCTCGCTCTAGATACATACTGAACAATACTTTGAACAGCCGCTTCAGAAGTGAAGTGAAAGCCTGTTGAATTTTATTAGATATCTTGCACTGACAAAACGGTACTATACTTATAGAGGTAACTACTGAGATACATCTTCTGTCAGTGTGACATTTCTGTAAAAACAATGTATATGTGTATTAAAACTACTGACTAAAACATTTGACTTCTTTTTAGATCTCCATCCTGGATTCAAATTTTTGGATGACCCCTACCTATAAAAATTTATTGAGGGCTGGGATTCAGCAGTGTTGCAAATCTGAGAGTGCAACACATCCTGTATTCTGATATCACTTTACTGACTGACCTATCCCAATGCTGAAATAAATCAATACTGAAAAGGGTTTGTAGGAATTACAGAACATTTTATATTGCTCATTCATTCAAATCACTACATTGTTATAAGTAGCAAAGAAGATGGTGGCTGAATGACTGAGACATATGAGCTTCTATAGGTGTACATAAAGTTTTCAGATACCCAGGAGACAAACCTCTGATACATGAACATTTTACATGATCATGTTACATTACAATTACTGTAATTTTGTTGAAAAAAAAAATTGTTTGTAGAATTTATCACACTGAAGTAGATCAGGGACATGCATGCTTTATCTGTAAATAAATTCCAGCACTTTCTACATAATGTTTAAGGTACAGAAACTTCAAAATCCCATCTTACCACAGTGCTACCTTCGACTGCATTCCAACCTTGGCCAATCACTGTTTCACCTTCACAAATGATGGAACGGGCAATTTCAATCCTGGCTTTGCTTCAAAGAAAGTATATGACAGTGTTAGTAAATCGACTGTCTCCATCTTAGGATCTTCTGCAAATTCAGGATCAATATAGAAGAATACTGGCATATCCACCTGAAATGAAATGTGTCTTACACTTTACACTACAACATACTGAAGTTGATAACCAAGAGTGGAAAGGTGCACTCCAATATAGTACACACATTTTCCAAAGGATTCAGAGATAAAGAAATCAGGAAAATGAACAGAAAATAAATTTTAAGAATAGTTAAATATTAGTTCAGCCAGATACTAGAAGATACACAACAGAGTAGCTCTAGCAAAAAACTGAAAAATAAAAAGCAATCAGGAAAATAAACTTTAATGCATTTATTACAGTCACCAAGAAAACCATGCATTTCCCAACTTTTGATTCCCTTAATCTTACTTGTTCATGTGGGTTCAGTAACTGTTCCTCAAAACAGAAACACTGGATTTTGTTGAAATACTGTCCAGCTTCAAATGGGATAACATTGTATGTACTGATTCCTGTCACAGGAACGTCTGTTGGGTTACATGCCGTGTAGAATGCCAGAGCAGTTTCTCCAGGAACAACCTGGAAACAGTAAATTATTAGATACAAAAAATTGGTACCATCAAATGAAACAATGAAAACAGGATTTATTACTATTGAGAATATAAAATTAGATCTATGCTACCAGACACTGATTTTATATAAAAAGTAAGTCGTGTACATGAAAGCAAACTAGGCAAGCTGGAGTAGACAATAGTACATAAGTTCATGAGACACCTTGTTTGAATGTCAGTCCAGTTATGGTTATCACAACTGATATTTTTCATAGATTTCCTTAGCCCATCCTGATGTATGCCGAGATAATAGCCTGAAATAGCTCGTAACTGCCACCTTTCAAATTCTTGCATGCTCACTATTCATAACAATCTTCCAATTTTATTTGTAACTACACAACCTCTGCAGATAAAAAATAACCATCATATAGACTAAAAATCAATAAATTTGTTAATATTTATTTAACTGGTACAGAAGGTACAGGCAATAGAGATATTCCTTATAATGGAACATGAAGATCTATCATTGTTATCATCAAAGCCTTGTATAGGACCCAATTCAGTACACAACTTCAAGCCCCATTTCTGGGATATGTTTAGGCCAGAGCAGACTGGTCATAATACTGAACTAGTTAGATTACCTTTATCTCAGCCTGCTGTGGCCTGAAGTTCCATCGCATGCTGGCCGCTGTGTCAGCATTGAACCTCACACTAATGACCCGATCTTGTACTTTCAACATTTTCTCAACCTTATCAGCATCATGCCCAATGGCTGTTGTTCCTCCGTAACTGTAAGCCTTGAAGCAAACATAATTAACCATAGTTCTCTAGGTATTGGCTTTGTCACCTGAGAAGTCAGCTGTAGCAGAACACAGTATCACCTTGAGCCACCTTACTCCTATCCAACATATAAATAGCCTATACAGGATATCAAAATATTGGAGCTATATAAATATGGAGGCTACCAAAATCCAGCTCTATTCCAAGCTTCTCTCTGAATAAATCATGGCTGTATCTCTCTTCAACACAAGCAAAGAGAAAGGATTACCAAAATAATAAAACAGTCTCATTAGTTTAAATCAGTGACCACCTGAGAACATCACATGATGATGGCAGCAACATAAATTATTGTCTGGCTTGGATGGATCATTGCAAATTGCAATTATGAACTATGGTCAGATTAGGTTTGTGGGCACCATACCATATCTGTACTTCAAATATACCTGACAAAACATTCTATATAATGGTACAGCCGCATAACTCAATCCGATTGTAAGAACTGCTGTTGCGACTACATAATGTACTGTAGACCTCAGTTTCTTTTGTCTTTCCGTCCATCCTGCAGTTTCTTTGACATTCTGCTGCTCTTTCAGACTACGTAACACACTAGTGTGAAATTGCAATTTTACAAACTGTTGTCGGGGTAATGCTACACTGTTCCCATACGCAGTCCGTAACAAATGTTGGCAAGACAGTCTGAAAAACAACATACCGCAACAGTATAATATGAATACTGAAATTCAGGTTAGGTATCCACTCAGCTGTGCAGAAGACATGCTTTATATAACTTTGAAATGTTGGCTAAATTGGTACACTGAAATTTAATTTTACTGGCGGACGATAAAAATACTTCAAATGGGGTGTATCAGAAAGTAACAAATAACGTATAGTGTTGCTGTTAATCGACCATTCTAAATGCCTGCAACAGTGTCGTAATCCGTATGAAACTTCAATAAATTATCGAACTGGTTTTCAAAGGTCACTGTCAGAATTTCTAATCTTGTTTCTTATGGGTGTAGAACGGCGACGTATGGAAATGCAAAATAGTTGACATAATTCAGTCAGAAATCTTTATCTGAAGTTCTTCTGGAACAATTCCAGGTATATATGGCGCTGCCAGGAGAAATATTTCCCTGGTTTTACATGTTCTTGTTATGCTATACAATATTTTTAAAACATTGAATTCAACTCCTGCCCTAACATGCATTACATAACGCGACAATTTTATAAATCTGGATTTTGTAATTAATTTTACAGACATGTAAAAGAATTTTCGCGTGGTATTTTATTCATCACAATATTTCGATTTATATTTTAACCTAATCACAAGGAATATCCTGGCCTTTTCAGCAGTCTCCACCTCCGGCTGTAGCAAATTTTTTAAAAATATGTAAAAATCAATTAGAATTTGTGTTCGTACTTCAATGAAATAGGGGACATTGTGAAAGTTATCAAACCAAACTACACTGAACCCTTTCTATACAACCATACATTTCATAAAATAAAGCAAGCCCTTAGGCTATGTATATTCTTGTGTGCTCCCATCTGCTCCTGTGTTGTTGTGAATAAAACTATACCAAGATTATGTAGAGAAAAGTTACATACATCATGTCTTTGTTTATTTGTAAACACCACAAAGGTATTACCAGAAACATATGTACATATAATTATCACATTTATTCTTGCAATATCACATGAGAGAGAATGTTCTAGTTTCTTTAAATATTCTGAATTAATCTACATATAGAACAGTCACACCAGGAAATGCATTATAATAATTTGTTATAAGTAAACAAAACCCCTAAACAATTTACATAAACATTTTGTTCTAGATCACATACTACTGCAACTGCAAGAAGATATTTACAACATGAGTTGAAATAAATTACACTTATATGATACGTCTTCCTTGTAATGGAGAGAGATGACCAATGTGAAGAAAACCTGTAAGCCCTGGGATATACACATATGTACTACCAAGGAGGAACGGAACAGAAGACTTATCACATGAACAAGTATCACTACTATTTTGATACTACAGGAATTTTCTCCACATCACAAAATACCAAAAACACCATGGATTAGCAGCTATTCTTTTCTTCCAACAGTATGTTTGTTTCCAGAATAACAATACTTTTTGTATAACCTATTCCATTATTTTCACTACTAATAATTTAATTACACAACTTTCATCAGAAGTTATTTCCTTTGTACAGTAAAAATCACTCTTCTTCATTGAATTAATAAAGAAAATAAATGCAGTACGACTGACTAAATTGGATACAGTGGTTATAAATTTCTTTATCTGATGAAGTCATTTACTTGGACCTAAAAGTATGATGAAATTAATATTCGAGAGTTCAGACTGAACACAAAAGAATAACAAACATTTTAAAAGAAAGTGCTATTATTTAGTAGTTGAGAATACAGGAAGAAGAAAGGAACATTTTAATGTGCACTGACCATAATAATTCTATAAAGAAGTGGACAAGACAATGTTTCATATACATGAAATCTAGATACAATTGTATGCCTAAAAATATATGTAAACATACACACCCATTTGTTCAGTCATATACACATAAAAACATACACATCTACATCCACACATGCATATCCAGGAACGTCAAATTATAAATAATAGCTGTGAAATCTTTGCAAATGTACAATGCATCAAAATGAAATAGTAATAAACTTCCTGACACTGTTATTGTTTATCTACATAATGATGTAAATAATTAGAAGAACAAACTCATCAATACTGTTCTTCTACACCTGCTGCTATTACTAATTCAGATGATGTACTGTACAAACAAATTAAATGATGTCATGTGCAGCAATAAAAATGGATTGCTGAATGCAACAATTATACAAGTACTGTGTTGAGAATGCCTTTAGAAGAACCTACCTCATAGCATATACATGTTGGGATGTTGACAAAGGTACAAAAAATAAGAGCTCCAAAATTCAAATCAAATAAAAAGCAAATGTTACCATGCTTTCACTGTTCATTACTACAGACATGATTCAATAATTGTGAAGTACTATATTCAGTACCAACAAAACCAATCAGTATTCGAAAAAGTGCTGCAGCATTTTCATTTAGCCATGAAAGGAAGTAACATCACAACTTCCTTTACTAGATCACATTTTTTAAATAAATCTGTTATTTTCACTGGCCTATAACTGAAATATTCAAGTTACATCTTTGGTTTCTTTATTCTGTAAAGAATTCTAGCATTGTAATGTCCTTTGACAGAATGACAGCAAGTGATGCTTATAGAACTCATTCAACAATACACCTACACATGCTAAAACTTTAGCACTTTGCATTGCTGATGCTGTCTATACCAACAATCATGCTAAAATACCAAGGACGACTGCAATAATAAATATACAGGTAAGAGGAATGTATCAAATTTACTCTGAGCTTCTGCATTTCAGATAATGAGAAGCTTCTGAAATTTCTGCCATCAGTCATCATCATCTATCTATGTATTACCAAACTTTACATGTTTATATGACTGAGGATATCTGCAACCCTCTTGGCACTATCTCCAACCAGGATCTGCCTATGATCTCCAGTGAGTTCATGGATATTTACCTTCTTTTTGCACACCTACATGAAAGAAAACAAAACTCAGCAACATGTTTTTCCATAATGACCTAGATTAACAGCAGTGTATTAATGGAAATGTTAATACAGCAATGTTCATTATTTCAGATATAAATTTACTGTTGCAAAGCTACATGCTGAATATCACAGTCCATACAATCAGAAAATGTTTATTCTTGTATTCTGGGAAACAAACACCTAAATGAAAAAGTTACAAATACATTTCCATCAAATTATGATATAAGTCATAGCCAAACTTCTTTAATAATGTATCCCACAATCTTATTTCTTTCCAGCCCCTCCCTCTTCTCTGAACTGATATGTACCAAAACTATGTTCTCTGAACAACCTTTGGAATAGACCCCAAAACCCACACTTCTAAATACAATGAATGGTAAGTATTCAACGACAACAAAGTAAAGAGAGTGGATCCTGAGTCATATAGATTAGCTGGGAACTAATGAAGATACACCATGTCAATATGGCAAAGAATGCAAAAATAAAACAAAGAGGAATAGGTTTTAATTACTTAATCAGATTCAAGTGACTGTGGGAAGACCCTTATGTTACTGAACAATATTTAAATTTTGGAGGTTACATAGCATTGATTTCATTTGTACAAATAGTACATAAAAAGTATCCATGAAACTGAATGATTGTTTGAACAGTAAGCTGGCTTATTTAGTAACTCACCTGTGTTAATCCATAGTCATCACCTAGATTCATAAAGTTGTCTTTTGCTCGGACAAGCGTGACAGTGCCAGAGAAGCGACCTGTGGGTTGATACTGGTCAGCTGCTGCCAGTTTGAAGTAGAATGACTCAGCAGCTAATGCTAGCTGCTCAGCAGGGAATGGCGTTGCATCCTTCAAGAGGTCTGTACATTGTTGTAGCCTTGCCTCCCATGTAGCCAGACTTGAAAGTAGCTGTTTTGTCTGTACAATTTATGAATTTTATAACTGAACTTACGGCAATGTATGTGTTACAGCATTACAACAAATTCTGTGTATCACACAAAACAAAGACTTTGCCACAGCATATGTGATCAAATATCAGCTTCTCACTCCAGATTTATATAAGTAAAACCTATAAAGTATACTGAATAATTTGAACATTCCATATGCATGCATACATACATATACTTGTAAACACACACATGACTTTACAAGATTCTAGTATGGTGGCCTGTGGAGAAAGTTGTAAAATATTGATAATTGTTATTATAATGCTAATAAAGCTGAAATGTGATGATATCAAGTCTTTCGAAGCTTAAAAACCATCATATCTGTTATTTCATTGCATTATTTGTTAGCAAGAACATAAAGGAGCAATAAATTTGTAAGTGCACTCACCTTCTGATAGTCAACATCACTGAACAGACTGATAAAGTATGTGAGTGCATCAGACTCTTCATCTTGTACACTTTGCTTCGGACCATGTCGTGCACGGTAGTTGCCAGTATGTGCTGCCACATATGAAGGTGATCCATCCAGCAAAACCAACTGTACCCTTTCACTTAATTTCTCAAGCTGTAGACCCATTTCAAATGCTACACAAGCTCCAAACGAGTATCCACAGAGTGTGTATGGACCAGTAGGTTGCATCTTCCTGATGTGCTGCACAGATGACAAATCACATAACTTGCTTAGTTTAACATAAATTTCCCTTACAATTCTGCATAAGTTGTTACCCATTTGGGTTTTCATAAAGACAATTTCATATGTACGGCTGAGAAAATGGGTATTTACTTTTACATTCATAAAAATTTTATACTAATTTAAATCATTACAGCAGCTTTCAAATAAATAGGTTATACCTCAAGCCAAAGAAATGCAACTTCATTCCATTCACATATAATTTATACTGTTATCTTACATACAAATGTCCCGCGCCGTAGCTGCGCGGTCTGAGGCATCATGCTTCGGACCGGCGATACGGAATGCGCGCTGGTTCGAGTCTTGGGGGAGAAGAAATTTTCTCATGAGATTTTGACCAGTGTATGGGACCGGTGCCAACCCAGCATCGTGAGGAAATTGGGGAGCTACAGTGAGTAGCGTAATCCGGTCAGGAAAGCTAACAATGGCTGGGGGTTCGTCGTGCTGACCACACGTCACCCTATATCTGGTTGGATGATCGTTCACCTCTGCTTAGGCATGTGAACGTGAGGCCAGCAGTCAAGCTAGTCGGCTTTGGCTCTCTGGAGCTGTTACGCCACGGATTTAATTTAATTTAATCTTACATACAAATAATGAAACTTCTTCAGCTTTCATAATGGTTTGTAGCTAATCTTGATGGTATTATACTGAAGTTCGCTGTCTCCATATTCAAGGTGGTTTTTTCTTGAAGATAGTCAGGCTTTCTGAAATGTCAGAAAACCAGCCTACCACAATGCAGACTCCTCAGCCAATAATGAAATAAGATTAAATAACAGAGTGTATGATATATAAATTACCTTTACATAAAAAGTGGCTAAATCTTGGATAGTAGAAAGTGGAGTATCTGGAGTACACTGAAGTCCCCAAACAGGGAATGGAAGCTCTGCAGCCACTGGTTTCAGAGCTGTTACTACACCTTCAATGGGATGTACAACAAACAACAGTTTGCTGCCCTTGATGGCTCGAGATGGAAGCTGCACCAGCACTTCAGAAGGCATCAATTCTGTAAAATTCTCAAACAGCACCTGCAACATTAATAATGCAAAGTTCTTAGCTGTGGTCAAGCGGTCATCACTCCTACTTTGCATTTAGGAAGTCTGTAGTTTAAAAAGTGGCTTCAGATATGGGCTATTCAGACCAAATTTGTCCCCCACCCCCTCTCCAATAATTTGAGAGTATCTTAAAGCAGGCAATAACCTATCCCAAATCCTTTCTACTTATCATGACTGAAATTGCTATCACAGATAAGGCAAAGTCAATTTTTGAGGAACTTAAGTCGTCAATGTTTGAGTGCCGGGAACGTATGTCATTGACTTCCCATTGATTTACGTTATAAAAAGAGTTTCAATTTACGCCAGTTCATCCAGGAACGAATCCCCAGCATAAATCAAGGTTTACCTGTATTTCAATCAATGATTACAAACAATTTTAATCAGTTACCAGTTTAATTAACAGGTAAAAGAAGTTAAAGCTGTCCTGCTACAGACCATGTTGGCATGGGGAGATATAGCTCCTACTCATTCTTAACTTTGGCACTAGATGGGGTGAGTGGTCAACATCATGCCCCAGTGCACTTTACCTCCAGAAAAGAAGATCCTAGTACCCACTAGACAGGAGGCTAGGAGGGCCCCAGAGGCTTTAGGAAAAATCCTCTGCCCTTGTCAGAGACAAACCTTGGTCATACAGTCCACAGATAAATTAAGTTTTATTAAGATATTTACTACTGTGTAAACTTATGTGAAGACCTACCCACGATATCAAGTGACTGTATTACATTGCATTACAGACATGTTCTAGTGACTGAAAATTCTACATTATAAAATAATGACAAAGTCACTAGACCTTAACATTTCCTAATTTTCATGTTCATAACCCATGCACATTACAAACAAAACCTCAGTCTTTTGCAGCAAAACAGTGATAATTTATTAACATAGTCATCTTACAATAATGCACCACTGTTGTACATGATTTGTTTCAGATCAAAGAAACAAATTTATATGATCAAAAGTTTGCTTATTTCTGAAAGTCACAGAAAATGTTACTACATTATACAGCCAAACTAATGGAGAAATTTCTGGCATGTGATTTGGTTTTTATGGTACAACTTCTGGTAGCAAATGTGTTAATAAAATATGTCCTAAAATCATGCATCCCAATAGGTAGTCACTTACTGCAGAGGTTAATGTTAATGCTAACATGTTGTGCCTTACCTGAGTAATGTCATGTGTTGGAGAGATGTCCTTACTTTGTCCATTTGTGATAGGTTCAGGAGAGACAGCCCTCACAACAGAATCCCCTGCTGTTGGGGGACCACTAGTTTCAGAGCTGAATTCTGACAGGTGAGCAAATGTGAGATTTCGGATTTCCTGCGCACTGAGCACAAAATCATAGTTCCTCTCCAGCATCTGTTTTATCTCAGCACCCATCAGAGAGTCCATTCCCAAGTCTGCCAATGTTGACTGCGCATTTACAGCATTAACATCTTTTATACCTAAAATAAAAGACATCCCTTCCTTTAACCAATAAGCTTTGGACTTTGATTATCTCACTAGTATCCTTAAGCACATGATTGCAGTGCAAAAAGTACTGTGGTTTTATTATAATACAATTTATACAATGGATGTCTTAGTTTATTTATTATAACTTACGTAGATCAGTGTATGTGTGTGTGTGTGTGTATACACACACACACACACACAAACACATACATTTACACGAGACAATGCTGAGGTCTAAACCCGAGATGGAAAGTTAATTAATACAAGGAAAAATTAATTTTTCAGGAAATCATTTAAACTGAGAGTGTAATCGATGTTACTCTGTACACAACTTCAAACTATGTAATATATGAAAGTCATTAACAGGACTAGAGTGTACAAAATTTATGAGTCAGGCCAGTAATTTCTGCAGCACTAACCCAAAATGTTTCCAACAGCTTCCAGAAGTCCAACCTCTGAACCTGTGTCACCACCTTGTCTCTTCTCAGCAAGGACCATAGAGGCAAGCACTGGGTGAGGTTGCTGCAGGAAGTTGTCAATAGTAGCAAGGCAAGAGCTCATACGCTGGGGCAGTGTACCTCCAACCACTGTCTCATTATCTCCTATTGTTTCCAAAACAAGGCCTACATCTCCTATTGCCCCCCACTGGATTGCAACACCAGGCAGACCAGATGCCTGCCGATCCTCACAGATGCGCTCCATGGCAGAGTTAGCCAATCCATAATTGGTCTGACCTGCATTACCACGACCACAGGACACACTCGAAAAGGCAACAAAGTAGTCTAGCTGAGGGCAGAGTTTTCGTGATACTGTGTCCAAGATTTTTGTTCCTGTTACTTTTGGTAGGCAAACTGTCTTGAAATCTGCTTCAGTCTGGTTCTCCAAGAATGCATCTCGTAGCACCTGTGATAAAAATAAACTGTTACAACCAGTGTTAAAAATTAAAATAAATTTTGACTAGTATAGCAAAAAAATG
The DNA here is from genome assembly GCF_977971745.1 of Zootermopsis nevadensis. Taxonomy (NCBI): domain Eukaryota; kingdom Metazoa; phylum Arthropoda; class Insecta; order Blattodea; family Termopsidae; genus Zootermopsis; species Zootermopsis nevadensis. Next base: position 6,088,032 of record NW_028259160.1, read on the forward strand.
AAAGAAATTCAGTACTCACGGGACTGAAGTAACCTACAAAAAAACCTCAATTGGGACAGCTGATATCCAGGATGAGAATGGAAACTCAGGGACTTCCAAGTACAAAACAAAGTGCTAACATTAAACCTTATTTTAAAACACTGTTATCTATGAAATATACACATAGTTTTAAAAAGGTTCTATTTTAAGCCATTTTTAAAATTGGAGTTTTCAGAAACAACTCAAAGGATTTGTAGATGATACAGAATCTACATCTTATTAAGACCTGTAATTTTTATATAAATTTTTCCTGATATGGTATATATTTATTATATAGAGATAAAGAATTTTTGAAGTAATATATGTGATGTGAATAGTATGAAACAAAACAACTGCATTTGCAATATGTTAATATCATGACAAAGCAAGATGCAAAAACCACATTTGAAAAATAAAAGTACTCCATTGGATTACACCTCTCCACTTTTATTTAGAAAAACTGATAAACTAAACAGTAAATTTATGCTTTTAACTTCCAGCCAAGATGCAATATTCCTGAAACATGAAGTGTAACTTACAACAGCCAAATTGAAGATTCCTCCAACTGGACCAAGCATGGTTGCCTCTTTTATAAGTTGCTGCGCCCCTTTTTCATTGGTCATATCTGCTGTTGATACTACGACTGTTATTCCCATCTCACGCCACCTCCTGATGCATAATGACTGGTATCCAGTTCTAATGCCACTTCGAGAGGTAAGAACAATGTTAGTTGCTCCTCGTAGGATTAGCCAATTTGCCAATTCCAGACCGAAACCTCCCAAACCACCTACACACACACACAAAACACAATTTTTATAGAACAGGATAGGCAAAGATAATCCCAAACACAGTCTAGATTGTAACCTATCCCTATGAAGCACTGATGTGATTCATATATCTATACTCTCTGATCAAGAATCTACCTCATTTCTCAAAACAGCAATGTAAAAATTCTTAATTTTGAGAAAAATTACCAAGACTATTTTTGTGCATCTCCAAAAGCATCACCTACAATTTTCAAAATAATTGTATCATTTACATTTTCTCTCATGTACAAAATATATAATATGATGTACATTGTATGTTGTGTACAGGGCTTATAAAATGTTGTTGCCAAGTCAGTGTTAGGAACCAAAAATAAATACAGCCACTGATAACTTTTTCAATCGTGCATTTATTTTCCAACTTACCTACTAATACATACGATTTGTCAGGGTTCATGTATGTTCGAGGAATTGCAGACACAAGCTTTGTGGTTGGTTTCACAACCTTCTCAGGTTCCTCATCACGAATTTTGAGCAGAACTTTACCAATATGTTTGCCTGACCCAATAAATCTGAAAATAAATTATATTGCTGTTTTCTACATTCTGCAATACTGGCAAAAAATCTAGATTACAAGTCTGTAGTGAATACCACACAGCAAGAATAACCCTACCACCTATACTGCTTTGGACCTCATAAATATTTTCAATTTTTGACTGGAGTGATGCCTGCACACACTATTGACGTTGAAACAATATCCCTCCTTTATGCATTATTCACAGATTGGAAATAGGCCTCTTGATAATTATTGAAGGTTGGTCATTATTTGAGGGCAGAACAATTTTTATGAAACAGCTTTAATAATAAAAACAAAAAAGAAGTTGAAAGTTTGCTTTATGCCAAAGCACTATGTCATGAAGCATACATTAAATTTGAAATTCCTCCACCTGCTGCAATATGGAAAAAAAGTAATCACTTTTTTAATAACAATGGACTGACTAATGACATCCAGAAATTTCTATGCATATGAACAATCTTCATATATAAAGTTCATAAATTAAATAATTACAATTATAAAGCTGCAGACACCATCACTCATCTTTACCTAAAAGCCTGCTCCACTTGCGTCTCTGAGAATACAGTGGCTGGGAGAGGACACACTGCACCCGATTCGATGCCATCATTCAGGAGTCGTACCACTTCCTTTTTATCCTCACACGTTGACTCAAAAAGAGCATCAAGCAGGATTCCATGAAATGTTATATTCTTAAGGAAGACAGCCATGCCTGTCAGAAACAATAATTCCTCTCAATACAACTGCACTTGAGAATGCAAGTCCTCAAATCTGCTGATGTTATTTTTTATGTACAGTATTTAAATTATAATTTAGAAATCATGTACCAAATATTTACATAAAATTCACAAATTTAAAGGCAAAGTCCAATAATCAAATGCCATTTTAAAGCTTTTCTTGTCTTTTCCCCCTCTTCATAAGACATTTTAACTTTAAATGGGTCATCTAACCAAGCCTCTCTATTTACCTCACCCTTCCCACAACTCCTCCTCAATTTTTACCCATAGTCTTACCACCTACCTAGTAACACCTACAATCTAAAATATAATTTTGGAATTGTTCAAAATTCATTTTAAATACTGATAATGGGGTGTGAAAAACTTACCAAGTGGGCTGTTGTTTGATAAGTCATATTTCCCAATCTCCAGGAACTGCCCATCCTTGGCAAGGCAGCGTACAGAAGCTTGGAGTTTCTCTTCAGCCAGAGAGTTGAGTACAAGATCTACTCCTCGCCCACCTGTCTCTATGAGCACCTGCTGCTCAAAGGTGGTGTCACGAGAGTTGCAGATGTGGTGATCAGTTAACTGGGGAAACCTCTTTTTCAAGAACTCGCGTTTTTCCTTGCTACTGACAGTTGTGAACACCGTACAGCCCATGTGAAGTGCGATGGCAATGGATGCCTGCCCCACTCCACCGGTTCCAGCATGGATCAACACAGAGTTTCCTGGACGCATACGACCACGGACCACAAGCGCATAGTAGCTCTGAAAAAGAGGAAGGCTGTTTCTTGCAAAAATTTAAAAGACATTACCCAAACTCTAACTATACGTTGTTCTAACTACCCAAATCAATGCTACAGTCTTCCCTGATAGTTATTCAGCTGATCAAGATATTTTGTGTTACTATGGTTTATCATTAACTCAGCAGCAAACGTCTTCCTTGAAAAGTTAATACTTACTCAGATGGTCAAGAAATTCCACTCTTACATAATTCAAAGGTAAACTGCATTATTCAAGATAGTGCTTCATTAACCCCTGCCCTGGGCTGGTTGAATCCTTTCTGCATCTTCAACACCTTTTCCTAACATTAGTTTTAATATTATCCTCCAATCTAAAATAAAGCCTCGCAAGTCGTTTTCTTCCCTTGAGGTTTTCCAACATTATTATGAATAAATTTTTATTTAATCTCTCAAACAAAAAGAGGTGAGGAATATAACAATGCATGGGAATGAAAAGGCACATTACAAAAGACAAACTTTTGGCAAAGTGGGAATACTATTCACATTTCTCAAGCCACAGTCATCAAAACTGACATATTTAAATTCTGTTACAATGGTTTCCTTATCATAATAGCTCAACGGATGTAACTCTCTCTTTTAGCAATCTTTATGAACCTAAGTAGATCAAGACACTCTCGCCAGAATACAGATATTTCTCGCACAATTTGCAAAACAATGAGAGACTGTAAGACATCAGAACAGGATACACCTCTTCGAACAAGGTCACGGTTCACTGGGGGGGGGGGGGGGGGGGGGGGGGGGTGTTTGTGTGTGTGATGATGATGATGATACTACCATATGCCCTTTTCATGTATTAAATTATTATGAAATAAATACATGATTTTCTTTATCCTAATGTTACTTCCCCCATTGTAGTTTCAAACATGGATTAAACAGCTTTTTTAGAGTAAGGCATCGCTAACACCACATCACAATCCTAAGCCATAGGACCAGCCATATCTGAAGACTATCTATGTGAAAAAGAGCACATTGTACATGGTCTTCCTACTTACTGTGCTATATACCACAGGGATGGTGGCAGCTTCTTCTAGGGTCCATTCATCAGGAACTTCCCACAGAAAACCTGGATCTGCCAACAGAGTTGTTGCAAGACTTCGAGCAGCTACCATTCCCATCACCCTCTTTCCTTCAGAGTTGCGACCAGAGAATTCTAGACCTAGAATACAATCCTGTCCAGCAAGATCACCTGGAAGTGCATCGGGAGGCAGCTTGCCTGTTGCCAACATGATATCTCGAAAGTTGAGTGGTGCATAGTAAACATGACAAAGTTCTGTATTTGGATTCTTCTCTGGCCTATAGAAACAATATGAATTTCAAAATAATTAATTATTATAAGTAAAAAATAAAGAATTTGAAACAGGTTATCAACTGTAAATACACAATACAAGATTTTTTTTTTGCACTTTAATAAATATACAGGGGAATGAAAAATGTGAGAAATAAAAGATAGATACTAACACTTACACAATGCTTTGTTTCATATTCATGCTCCAGAATGATTATTTTGAAGAGTTGTTACAAATGACAGCATTTTTCTTGAAGACATGTTATGAAAAAGTTTTTTAATTAATTTCACAAAATCTGAAACTCACTCTTCTCTCCTTACAACAGAATGAAGCCCACAGACACAGCTTTTGTAACATCATTTCTTACAATTAGAAAAGCCAGTGATTAACTGTGTATGCCACTAACTTAATGATATCAACGTTTTATATCCATACACAAATTTTTTGCTCAATGGATACCCATTTGTCTCATGCAGTTCCTGTTCAGATGGTCTCAAATGAGGCGATGCTTTATTACCATTGCTTTTCAACTTAGCTTTAGAATATGCCATTAGAAAAGCCAAAGGGAATAATGGATTGGAACTGAATGCAATCCAAAATATTCTGGTCTGTCCTGATAATGTTTACTTGTATCAGCTTCTCAAGAAAAGTTAATCAGTCAGTCAGTCAGTCAGTCTTTTCGAATGATTTAATTCCAGTTTTATACCAAGTAGAAGTTAAGAGAGGCCAAAATTAACATAACACACAACTTTTAGAGGAACTGTTGTAGTAATAGTTGCAGTATCAGTAGTGGCAACAGTAGTAGTATAGTCGGCGCAGTAGTTTTTGGCCAGTGGAATTTTCAAGGGGAAGGCTAGGAGCAAGTTTCTTTTGCGATAGTATAATGCTGACTGCACCGAGGAGCTTGTGTGACTGAACGCCCAAACAAAAGAAATACACTGACCGTGCCACCTCTGGTACACAGACTAGGCCCGTCCGCCAGCTCCGCTAGCTTCTACACCAGCCAAAAACTACTGCGCCGACTATAGTAGTAATAATATTAACAGTAGTAATAGTAGTTTTAAAAAATACAAATACACAATCATTTAGATCTTTTGTTTCATCCCAAAAATCTGACCAGATCAATTATTGTTAATTTATACACTTTCTAGCATACCTGTAGTAGGTCAGAGGTCCCTCAATCCAGCGTAGGCTGGCAAGATCCCCACGAGTAAGTGCATTGATATATGCATGTTCCACTTGGAGAGAAGTAGAGTTGGAGTGGTTGTCAAGCATCAGATGGCGGTAGCAACCCCAGGTTCCTCCTCGATAAACATTCATTACAAGGTCCTTTTTCAGCTGGGTAGCAAACAATGGCACTGTCAATGAAAGTGCTGGAAGCTTTGCATCCTGTAGAAATAAACACCTGCAAAAAAAATATTTTACTTGAATTCACACAAATGTAGCGTTTATCAGGCAATAACATAAATCATTGTCTGAGGGCGTGTGCAACATAATATGAATATATGTGGATGAATCCAACACATTAAGTAAAGTCTGGAAGCAGAAACACTGCAAGACAAGTTGGTTAAACAAAAGATACAATAACCTGGTATAAATGGACAACAAATGGATTCCTTTAGGTAAAATTGAGTAACTTATAACTCTCCTAGTTCCAATAATGATTAGAGAGGAGACACATAATTTTACTTGTTGCCTATCCAACTTACTGAGATAATATTTTGTTTGCCATGATGCCTGGTACATTAGCTGCCTATATAGCCATTAGCAACTAACATGTATCACAAAACAAATTAACTCCAAGTTTAGAAATCCAGCACAGAGCAAAAATCAGCCCCCCCCCCCCCCCCCCAATCCATAAGAGATCTAAAAGCAGGATACTCCTTTCTGACCATGAATGCATTACATTACAAGTTACATAGTCCAAATAAAAACGAGGTACAACAATTCTGACAACTATACTTTGCATAAAATAAAATGCAGTGAATCACAAGTTTTCTTAAGATACCTAAGATAGATGTCTCACCTCACATTGTTGCCACCAGGCTCCTGTTTTATGCAATTGATCAGACCAATGACACCACACAGAGGATCTCCCTGACAAACCACCACCACTTTCTTGCCCTCAGTCTCACTCTGCTTCAGTGCAGATTTGAGACTTTCCACCCAGTCAAAGTTTTTGTCTGTCACTTGGATCACAACAGGAGTACTGAGTCCTGCCGGCTACAGGAAAAATGCAACAACTTGTCAGAAAATGGAACTGTGATGGTACAGATGCCACTGTGCTTAAGTGGTATCATGAAGACATGTGGGGTGTGGAGGTACAGTTCCATGTATTTTTAATCTTGGCAATAAACAAAGGTGAGCAGTCAGTTTCAGACTCTGGCCATTCTACCCCAAGGAAAGAGCCACCAGTATCAAAACCAGGATCAAAAGTATATTTCATTCTCCAATGACACAACTAATTAAACGTTAATGATATTGCAATATTATAGCAATGGGTTTTAATGAAAGTCATTAGCAGACTACTTTGATATACAGTAAGATCTCATTATCTGCAGGCAGATTATAAGCTTTGTGGGAACAACAGCTTTCATTTTGCATCCAAAGCTAGGTAATCAATGAAATAGTGCCAAAAAATTTAATTGTCTGGTAAAAACAATAGCAATGATACAACATTTCTAGCATTTCATATTAAATGTGCTTTCCAACTTACCCTAAAAATCCTACCTCAAAGGTGTCAAACTAAGTTAAAATCAATTCATACATATTTTTATTTGTGATTATACCTGTATGAAAAATTCAGGGTGGTTATAATTATGTGAAAGTTAACTATGAAAAATAAACACGTGGTGTTAGCAATAAGGAAGAAAGAAGCCACTTCTCCAATCAAAAATCACAAAGACTACTTCCATGTGTATACTCAATCTATGTGCAAATATCGTAAATAAATTTTATCTCTTAATTATATTTAAATTGTTAGACATCTATTACCAAACATGAATATGAAGAAGCATTATGCAATATTTTTAGTTCAATCAGGATATGGTTGGTACCCACTGTCATGTAATATCTGTGGCAATCTACCTCTCCGCTATTGTAAATAACTGAAAGTCTGTAAGATTTGAGGTTTTCACAGCGGTGAGTATGAAGATTTCTGTCTTCTGGGTTGTTGCGTTGTGTAGTCTGGTCGATGATAACCAACGTTTCAGAGGTCATACTGCCTCCGTCATGAGGGAGGTAGTATGACCTCTGAAACGTTGGTTAACATCGACCAGTCTACACAGCGCAACAACCCAGAAGACAGAAATCTTCAACTGAAAGTCTGCTAAACAACCACATTATGCAACTTGTCACTCTGAAATCCTGTGCAGCTGTTGTCAAACGTTGTAACATCATTCGATCCATAGTCTTTCTGAGGCAGCTAACATATTAGGGATTACCTAGAATTGTAAAACCACAATCTTACCTTCCTGAGGAGAAGATATGACTTTCCATCAGCCAATTGTCTGGCTGCCAATTCTAATCCTGACTTCTTAATGACATCGTCTTCAACTAATGCACTTTCTTCCAGAAGAACAAAGCCACCTTGTCTGAGTGAATCTGCTATGTTACTAATCAGCTGTGGGTAAGAGCTTTTTGTTAACATATCAGCACCAACAACCAAGTGGAAATTCTGATCCACTGGACCATCCATCGGATTGTGGTTTGTAAACTTCACACCAAGAGGTTCGAGATTTCCTGCTTGCAAGTATGTTTCAGTATTAGTTGAAATCACAGTCACTTCCACCTATGGGCCAGAATAAGAGCAAATATTTTGAATAAATTACAAGTGTTTGAAACTGAAGGGCTCAAGAAATATTTTAAGAGGGATGAAGTAAACAATTTAGGATAATATATAACCACAAGCTATATGATATTTACCGGTCACCACTGACAAGGCTTAGTTGGACAGACTTTTATCTGTGATGGGTGAGACAAATGTACACAGAATTTTTGTCTAATGAAGATGAAAGATGATATAAAGCTGGATCTTTGAATCCTTCATTGTACATACATATTTCATAACAAATAACACACCTCTAACACAATTTTCATCCTTGCATTTTGCCCATTTTCAAAGTGCAGATAAGTCAAGAAGTCTGTTTACTTACACTAAGCATAGGTTCAGACTCCAAAATGTCGATAATCAAAGGTGTAAGCAAATTCTCAGCTGAACGATCTCCAGAAACCTCTGCAACTTTCAACTTCAGTGCACCTCCAGAGTTCTCTAGTGCAATCTGCAGTACCACTGTCAGAGCTTGCATACGTGCCTTGCCAGAGTCATTCAGTGAACTGGGCTGTAAAACAAAATCAGCTACAAACATGGAGACAGTGTGAAACTTTGAGGTTATATCTGGTAAACTTAGTATAGTTTGAATATGTACTAGTTGAAACAATGATTCTTTATCAAATTTGTATCAGCATGACAGACACTGGTTATCTTTGTTCATCTAACCACAACACATTGGAAAACGTCACTATATGCTGTTGATATGCCGCCCCCACAAGAAAACCCACAAATGTTCTTAAAACGAGTGGAAATGAAAAGGGCACTGTAACAGGAACCAAACTTCTGGCAAAGTGGGAAAACCCATTTACGTTTCAGAGAGCTGAAAAATAAAGTAACACTGTTTCTCAGGCTGCAGTTAGTAATACATTTGAAGTCGGTTGCCGTGTTTTCTCCATCGTTTGATAGCCAAAGTGACAATTTTTGTACCTCACATATGCAGTTTATTTTCAGACATTTTGTAAACATAAGTGATTTAAGGTGAAGAAAAGGCCAAGATTATTAATGTAAGAACATTTTACATTATTTATCAACAATACAAAAAGAGTTTTAAATTTATATTTCAGACCACTATCTTTGTTTTTAGCCTGTGTACTTTTTATCTGTTACATCATTTTCAGGCTATTTGTTCGAAACACATACACCCAGACCTCATTAAAATAAAATAACCCTTGCACAGGAATTTTGTGATATCTAGTTAATATTAGTAGTTCAAGACTCTCCCTTAAGAGTACAGCTGTACTTATGAAAACAGCACAAGTCAGTGATATGTAACTTTTCATAAAATTTGTAAAATAATGATTAACTATGAAAAGCTATATTTAAATGGAATATATGCTGTTTTCTTAGAAGTTCATGTGTCTACACTTAAAGAATGGTATTGTGCCCTTTTCATTCTCAAACATCCACATACTTCTTTACACAGAAACATCTTATAACTGAACAGACGCAGTGAAATCATACCTTAGACTGTGTTGTATTATCATATGGGATGAAAGTGTATTGTTCCAGTTTGAGAGGGGCTTGTATCTGTTGCCTACGTGGTGCCAAGCTAGCCTTCATACCTCTCAGTTCCACACCACCTGCCTTCAGGATGTTGATATTACGGTACATGTGGACTGGCACTCCTACAATATACACCATACATGAAACAACTACTCCAGGTAAATGTTTCATTTAATGACACTCAGTATTCCAACTAAAGTTTAGTGTAGGAACAATGCCAACTACCCATTCTTGAGTCTCAGCTGATTCTGACTGGGCTGAATCTGTGCCTTTGAGGAACATTAGAAACATAAGGCAAGATCAGATAGGTGGGACAACCACCAGATGAGGAAATTAAGGAAACATATACTGTCCATGCAATACTTGGTAGCTCACTGTCTCACTTCCTGTGTAGATGTCTTTGGTTTACATAGTATATATGTGTTTGTTTTCCTTCTACTCACAAGGTACTAATGTAGGAAAAGTGCAAAGTTTCATCCTGGGTACAGTCACATGGAATCAGAGATGCTCATTTTGTAAAAAAAAATTGAATAAGCAGTGAAATGCAGATGAGGTAAACATATGTTAAAATATATGACGCACAATAAAGTTTAATACATATTACATTACCTCTAAATAACTTGTTTATATTCAGAACACATCAGTGAGGCTAGAGAAAGGTGCGATCCTGTAGATTTAAATTCTCCCACACACAAGGGTTAATAATGCTATCAACTATCTCCACGTATAACGTAGTGATTAATGAAATGAAAAGATGTGAAAGGAAGCAGTGATGCATGGCTTAATTTAAGGTCCTATCTTGGCATTTGACTGGAAGGACTATGGAAAACCATTCCAAACATCATTCTGAAAAGGTGATCTCCAGCGCAAAAAACTGAGACCCCTCAAATATGAAGGATGAGTACTAATCTCTTGACTGCAACACATGGTAAACATTTCCTAGTCCTTCATTCCATTTGCAGTTTTTAACTCTTTTAAAAAATAAGGTACAAATTATACAGATGGTATTAAATAGTACAGATATACACATCAATAGCTATGAGCATTAATTATATGAAATGTGTTTAGGATACAATTAATTAAGTTTTATTTATTTAATACATATAACACTGCACATTTGTTACTCACTTAGCAGTTAAAAAATAACAAATTTCACAGTAACAAAAGACTATACAACTTGACATGCAATTGCAAAGAAATTATCATCAAGAAACTCTGTGTAACAATTATGCAAGTGTGACAATTCCGAGAGTAAGTAAGTTACAAAGCTTAAACCCTAATCTGTTTACTTTCCAAATGTTTTAAGTTAGAAGGAACTCTAATTTTAAAATCTGCAATATCACTTTAACAAATAAAGTAAGCAAAAACTCACCTTCTCCCTCAGAGAGAGCTTCCATAATCTGCTTGTGTTTCTTTGTGTTGATGATGGCCCTCTGGAGTCGTGTAGGCAAGTAAAGTTCTCTTGTATTCTGCCCTAGGATTGAGAACTGCAGCATTGTGTCCATGAAGCTGATCCAGTTACCCTGCCACTTCAGTTTACCACTTACACCTGAAATCACAAAGCATACATAACTTCACAATTCTTCATGAACATAAATTAGCAAACTGCTTAACAGCTGCTCCACGGCTCTGCCAGCAATACAGAACCAGCATCAGTTATTCTCTAGAAACTAAAACCATCTCAAATCTTTTGTAGCATGCTGGGTTAATCACGTAAAAATGCAAGACACAAATGGTATGTGAAGTGAAAGTAAAATAATATTTTGAGCAACGAATACAATCTTCTTATTCCTTAGCCATTTTCACTTTTTATGGGCCATCAGAATACTAAGCAAACTGTTATTTTTTACTGACGTAAATATAATAGAAATTCTGACCTACAATATTTGGTGACACTGAAAGAAAAATCCTGTAAGGAAACAGTTTGTTCTTCATGTGGTACGAGTAACACAAAACCCCACAATAATGCCACTTCATTTCTATTTTCACATCTCACCTACAACAGTTTCTATGTAACATAGCAATGATGGGCTTAGAGTCTGTCAAACACTTAACCATAAACAAGGGCTTGTGATTTATCGGAAGCATACCTCTGTTGTCAGACTCAGCAATACCACAGAAGACGCCACCATAGTCATATCCTCGCAGACGGAGGTCCTTGTAGACATCAGGTGTCCTGAGGGGGAGTAGTTCTGGTTCAGCAGGCTGTATAGGAGCAGGAAGGTCCAGCTGCTCCTTCTCAATATCCTCAGGCACAAAGATACGACCTGAGACCACAACTGAACCTCCCTCGCAGAGTTCAAAATCTCCAGTACCATCAAAGATGTTTATCAGAAACTTCACAGAACCTGTTATCAACACATATCAGTGTAAATAAATTAACATTGTGTAAGTCTGCACACATTTTATATATGCAGATGATATATCAGTGAAAATGAACTTGAGACATGACTAACTCGCTGGGAAACTGAAAGAAATTAATATGGATTGAAAATAAACATCCAGAAAGCAAAAATGTTATAATTATCAAGAAATTCAGAAAAACTAGTGATGAAAATAACATTTGAAAAAAGAAAGAAAAGAATAGATGCATCTGTCTACTTGGGTAGTGTGGTGGAGAAAAATGACATCCAAAACAAGATAAATTACAGAATTGGGAAGGATTCAAAATTTTATGATTTAACTAAGTGTTTATTAGGAATAAAGATATAGACAGAAAATTTAAATTATAATATTCAACACCTACATTACATGGAGCAAAGCTATAGACATGTACTAGGAGACAAAAGTAAGCTACATGGAACTAAGATGAGGTTCCTGAGGGCAACAGCAGGAAAACCTGGAGGGGGAGATGGGGGGGGGGGGGGTGTTAGAAAAACATATATTAGGGAAGAGATGAAGATGGAGGAAATACAAAACCAAAATGAACCCCTAGTGCCGAGGTTAAGAATGAGTAAGAGCTATACCTAATCTCCCCCAAACGCCAACATGGCATGTAGTAAAGCAGCTTTACTTTTACTTTTTTTACAACACACTCACCTTCTTTTGGCATAATCGTTGCACGATGAAACTGCACACTTTCAATGATGACAGATAGGTCTTCATATGAATTACCCTGAAGCTTGGCAAATGTCTTCCACACAAGAGTCTGTACATAGGAATATACTCATAAGTCTCTCTATATAATTCAACTGAGTGAATTATTTATGCATACTTCACATTAATGTATATTTGAAATTAACATAGATTCTATACCTTCACACTCATTAACATTAAACTTGAAGGATAAATTCCCATGCAATGTGCTAAAATGAAAATGTGATACAGTATATCTAAATTGACTCTTCACGTTTTCAACGTAACAAAAATACTGAATGACCATAAATTCTAAATATGTTTATGCATGAGCAACTGACCAGGTATCCTGTGGCAGGGAACAGGACTCGTCCGTCAATTGCGTGGCCAGTCAGGAATTCATCCTGTTCTCTGCTTAAATCTACATCAATAACACATTCTCCAGACCTTGAACCACCCTGCACAAGAAATGACAACACAAAATTAACAAATGAAACAAGATTATACACACATTTCATTATTTGAATGTTTTCACAGTCTACTAAAAAGGAGAAACAAGGCCAATAACATCGACAGACGACAAACATCAAGCACCAGTATGCTAGTACTTATTCAAACACTGTCAAAAACTGTTTTTAAAGTGTCAAATAGCATGCTGCCAATATTCACATTCTTACCAACTACTTTAACATAAACAATCACTGAATAAGTGTACCTAACATTTCCTGGCTATTACGTTTACTCAAAAAATGTTTGTTTTCATGTTTCAATAGAAGACAACCAGAATATATACAGTTAAATCAACTTACCTTTCCTCCAAAGCTAGCAACACTCCACTCCATCGAGTGATCCCATTTAACCATTGATGCAAGCATGGGAGTTCCACGTGCCACAGGATAATTCACTTTCTGGTAGAACCGTGCTAGTTTTGGCTGCAGTCCAGCATTGTACAACCTTTGCAAAAATTAAACAGGGCTAAATGCACACTCATGTTAATTGTTTGTGTTTTTATATTCCTCTGGCCTAGATGTTCATTTGTTGTAGATACATATCTACTGTTGCAAAGCTTATGACACTGCATGATCAGAAATTACTTTTCCTTATATTCTGCTAAATGTTCATACCAAAACATGTCTCAAATAAAAACTGTGCAGCCTTGTAGCTGGTTAGCAGCATTTCAAAAGGAACTATCTTCAAGTGTTGAAGTCCTCACCCTGAAGATGGAGATGATACTTACCTATAAAAGATGTTAACCTAAAAGATCACATAGCATCATAACCCAAATCACCATGACTGGCATATTCATAGCTATGGGAATCTAAAATCTCAAAAACGGTATAGTGTATATATAATCGTGCACAACAAAACATCAGAAGCAATTCACAATTTGACAAAATGGGGTGTGTGTGTGTGTGTCTACAGCTTTATGACAATCAAACTTACTTGCCAAGATTGGTGAGCATAAACTGCAAATTGTCTGCATGCAGGCGTTTCATCAGACCAACATTGATTGTATTAACAAGGGAACGCTTGAAAATGGCCTGTAGCAAGCAGTGTGGTGCCACCTCTATCACCACAGCGCCTTCAGGTATATGTCCGAGAGCTTCTTGAAAAAGGACAGGAGACAGAAGATTGTTCACGTGGTACGCGGCTGACGAGTTCTGTGCCAATGCCGAGTTCCAGGCTGATTCGGGGATAGACGAACTGATCCAGCGAGATGTGCGCTGCTTAGGGTTGGGAATAATCTGCAACATACATGATACATTCATCACCTATGTTCAAACTAATCCCACATCTAATCCCAAGGTAATTCACAGCACTGATGTGAACTTTTTACTAAAACTTCAACTTTTCCTTCCAGTCATTTTTCAATCATAATTCATATTCATCCATCACCATCACAACTTTGGACCTCACTTGAAAACCAGCACCTGACTGCACTTCAAACAACAAAGTTTTAAATCAACATATTAACACGTTCACATGCTTTTACTCTGATGCTTCTCTCTCACACTGACCCAGACTTTGGAAGATTCAGCATAACAAGTTTTAACTCATCATATGAACACATTTATATTCAGGAAGATAGATAACAATCTCTCATTTCTGACCATGCAATTGGCTTGATATAGAATAAGGAAGTTTCAACCATTACCAAAACATCCACGCCTTACAGAAAGAAGAGCATCTCCACCAGAAAGCCAGTTTTAGTAAGATGACACAAAATATATTCATTAATTTTAGTCCATGATTCAGATGTTGACTTAGTATATAACTTCATATTCAAATATTAGTCACAGAGTGCTTAAAAATTGTACACAAATTTATCTTTTACACTGAGCTAGAGAAGAAGTATAATGAACAAAAATGCAGTCATGAGAATATATTGGGATTAAAACAGGGTAACTGAAAAAATGGGTATGATTCAGGTTTCATTATGATCACGTTCTGCAACATTTAAATGGAAGTAAAACTCAAGAGTTGTTTGTTACCAAGAGTAGAACAGATCAGTTATAGCACACCTCATTATACCCTGGAATCAGATATACCATACATTGAATCATGCCTTCAAGAAGGTTATAATTCAGTTCACAGAAATAGCCACAAAATATGTTTCAACTTATTCATATGACTATACTGTATTTGCTGCTGTAAGTTATTTAAGTAATTGAAAAATAACATTTTAGTCACTATAAAACCCACCCTTTCGAGGTACTTGCGCAGCTTTGGTGCAGCCTCTGAAATGTATCGACTATGGAATGCAACACCAGAGCTTTTCACTTCCTTTGCAAAGATGCCTTCTGCCTGCAGAGACTTAACAAACTTTCCAAGAGCATCAGGAGAGCCTGACACTGTCACACTGTCAGTACTGTTGTGGCAGGCAGGAACAATTTCAGGGGGACATCGAGCCTTAGTCTCTTCCCATGTTAGACCTAAAATGGAACAAACATTTTATGGCACATCCCATTTGAAACTACAGCCAAGATAAAGATAAAATAAACACATAATTTCATCAGAAGACAGTGAGGAGAATAATGACCTTATTCTGTCTTGGAACCAACTAACCCCAGCAAGGCAGGTTTCAAGGAATGCCATGAGATAGCTCATACAAAGAAGTGAGTTTTAAATTATATGTATTCAAGAAGGCACTATCATTCAAAACAGTTTGTATTCCATACTATCTACTTCTCCTTTGATCAATGACATCTTTATTCATGTCCATTTTTACAAAACATCCTGGTTATTTCTTTCACAGCCTGCAGCTCTAGGGTTAATAAATGGCACTTCCAACTGACACAAATTACTATATTAATTAAGTTAAAGATACAACAAGATTGACGTGTGTTATGGATCAACCACAACAGAATTCCTTTGATGGCATCTAAAATAAAGATGTAAAATACCAGAGCATAAAAAGGAAGGATATGGATATAACAGCATTTACTGGAAGATACAGAAACTGGAGAAGACTTAACAACAGGTGAGCCACCAAGGTGGAAGTATCTATGGATGATTATGATGATGATTAGTGGGGAAACTGTGGACTTACCAACAGCTGCCATGGCTCCTGGTGGCAGTTTTGACTCTAGAATGCAGCGACCTCTCCAATAGGCAGCTAGCACTGTCTGTTCGGCTGTGAATGTACCATCAGCATACGCACAACCCAATTCTCCTACAGAATGACCCATTATCCCATCTGGATGGATCCCGATGGAGATCAGCACATCCACAAGAGCAACCTAATAAAAGAAGCCCTCAGGTCATGGTCCTTACAAATAAATTCAATTAGACAATCACGGAAAAGTTCAGTTGTTGAGATTAAAGTTTTATTAAGAATATTTGCTATGTCCAGAGTTTGTTTACAGAAAATTTACCCATCTTTGTATGTATGTATGTATCTGCATAAATTATGTTCACATATTTCATATTCAAAATTATCAGATAAATGTTGATAAAATTTTCAATTAAAAGTGTGTACACCACCAGCTGTTAAGTGGATTTAATTTTGTTTTGTATCATACTAACAACCTCATTAAGCATTAAGTTTGAATTAAGCTAATAAACTCTCAAACAATAGGCCTTAAGCAGAAATTTGGTTTAACATAAAACACAAACCCCATTTAACTCGACAAGTTTTGGTTGAAACATTCTTCAATGTGACAAAAATCTAACAAAATACAAAGAAAAGTATTATATGCATTTATGTAGTGTAGTATCTATAATGAATACTTTTAGAACAGGTTTGAACCCACAAATATCAAGGCCAAATAAAGATCATAAAACCAATTATACATTTGGGAAAAATGTTAAGTGCAAAAAACAGGTACCTTTTGTCACTTGATAATATAACATCATGAAATGACATTCACTGTGCAACTCAAATTTTACAATTTAATTTTCATTGCATGATGATTCAGAGTCTCAAAGAACTATTTACTTCTACTTTAAAAATGGTAGAAGGGGGGTCAGTTTCATAAACTATTCTTAAAATATATGCTGAGAATATATCTCTTTTACACACAGAAAAGGTGGATATAGCAAACATATTATGAGTATGGTTTACCTGTATAGCTGCAATGGAAATAAATGAGTTCATAACATTATCGAAGGTCGATTCATCAGTACTCAAGATTATGTCATATAAATTGATGCCTTCAGGTTCCAGAGCTTCTGCACACTTGCGAATTCCCCTTTCAAATACTTCGAGTTGCATGAGGTCCTTCCCCATGCCAGCCCATTGTGTACCCATGCCAGAGAACACAAACCACACTGGTCGCTTCTCCCCATTGTATTGCTGCAACATACATCATAACAAGCCATCCAGTGCCTAACAAAACATTTACTTTTATTGTTGCTCTACCATAGAAGGATTAACCCTTTCCATGTTAGAAACAAGATAAATTAAAAACTCTGTCCTAACTGATAGTATCAGTCAGAAAATGTCTCCCCTAATCTCACATAAAGTTCAAGCTATCCATCAAGTTACTGCAGAAATGTGCAAATAAAAGAACATTTTCAGCATAATATTCAGCACAGAAAGTGTTAATAATGGCCCAGACAGCAGCTATTCTGACAGGTATTTTGTGAACAGCTGGTAGGTGAAAGACGGTGTCTATAAGATATGATGTACAGAATTGCATAATATGGCAACCACACTCCTCACTTAATGGTACCTGCACCTTGCCGTGGTGGTGGGGCTGAGTACCTCATGATCCCAAGAGCTATGCTGGCGGTAGCATAGCTACTGGTAGGGCCTTCCTAGCCAGATTGGTCGAGGGGGAGAGGTCAGACTAAGACAGGTACCCTGGTCCACCAGGTTGGGAGTTGGTCGCAAGGCTAACAACCTTGCACCGTAAAAAGGAAGACGTTTCGAAACCTCAATCAAAGCCTCGGACAGGCGGACCTAACAGAGGACCGAATGAAAGAGGAGAATTGAGGAGGCCATGGACCGAATACGGACCGGAGAGCCATTGAAGAAGAAGAAGATGGCAACCACACTACCATTTCTGGCAATAATTATTGCAACTCAGCGCATTCTATATTTAACAAGTGTAAATAAGCTTACCAAAACTTCCCTTATAGGTGTAGGAGCCCCCAAGAGAGTGTAACCTCTGAATCCATGGCCCACAACATTGCTGCTGTGGATTTCATGAAGTAGCCCCACCAAGTCATCATCTCGTGGTAAGTTCTCAATCTGAAAATGTAACAACATTATCCTAGAAAAACAAAATTCACCACTACTGATGAAGTTTTCAATTCGTCCAACTACTAAAACTACTAGCATTATTCATTTACTTTGTACACTGAAGCTGTTACATGCCCACTGCTCACCTGCAATTCAAATCCCACAGCAGTCTTGTAATATCTTCACTGAACAAACAGCAACAAACACGCACAACTTCAAGCTCATTACAATCAATCAGTAGACCCATAAAGTTTTGTGAATTCCTTGCTATTTATTTCTGATCTGTCTTTTTGCATTGTTATATCAAACAGTGTAAGGGAAAGTAAGCAGCTTCTCATTATTTTATGGTATGTAATGAGAAGTTTAAATGCTGCCACAATTTTTAAACACCAAAACTTAGAGATGGAAGTGTTTGAAAAGAACAGCAGTTAACTACAAGTTAATGATGCAAAGTTCAAGGAGGGTTTATGATGATATTTCAGAACACATCAAGTAGATTCTTGCGATAAACATTTAACATCACTTTCTTTGTTCCGGTGACAAGAGATAGTTATATCCCGAACTAGAGTCAGTGGGGAACAAGGATCACCTCATGGTTGACGTGGTATTTTTTTTTATATAAATAAACAAATTAGGAACAACAAATTAAAGAAGAACACAGAATACTTTTACTTTTGAAATTTGGATCCTCTCATACACAACAAAAGTTTTGTTTACTGGCTGAAAGCCCGCTGTCGACTGTCTCCACTGGAGTACTGCCAGTGTTCTTGACCTAACTTCCAGACCCCTTACTAGCGTGGGATCTTTCACATGCGATTTGCTGGCCAGTTCAAATTTTTAATTCCACCAGTTACAGGGGTTCTGGACTGGTATAGGACTGAAAGAATATATACATGTCAGAGTACTCATATGTAGACAGAGTACCACCAGTCAAAGATAATGGCAACAAATATAACAATGGCAGGTACAATTCCTGAATTAAATGAAGAGCCTCTGTAGATGATTCTCACCTTGTCCAGGAAATAGTTGACAGCCTCTTCAGTCCTGCCAGAAAGAACAACCAGGCGAGGGATATTGTCCTGAATAGCTGGAGCTTTTGGTTTTGGGTTGGAGCGAAGGATAATGTGAGCATTAGCACCACCAAAACCAAATGAGTTGATACCCACCAAACCTCCATTCCAAGGCAATGGCTTTTCCACAACCTGAATAAAGAAAAGTAATGATTTTAAAACAAACATAGGTACCTTTCAAGAGAAGAGGTACAATAACCTAAAATAAACACACCTCTTTATTGCATTCAATTAAATAGTTAGTCTTAACAAAAAGCTGAGAACCCAAATAAGATAAAATTCAACTATGGGAAACATCAGAATAGCAGCAAAAATTTAAAATGTTTTATCTGATAGTGTGGACATACATTATACTAAAATGGATCTTAAGAAATTAATTTATTGTCTCAATGTCAAGTGGTCTGATCTGTCTCAGGACAGTGTCCAATGCCGTGCTTTGGTATTAACAGATTTGAACCTACAGATTCTGTCACCAGAGTCTTTATTTTACATAACTTACCTGCAAGCGGCCATCACTCAAAGCTGGAATATCTGGATTGGGATTTTGAAAATGAAGATTGGGTGGAATCACACCAGTTTCCATTGCAATTAGCACTTTTGCAACTGAACACAGGCCAGATGCAGGTTCTGAATGACCCATGTTGGACTTCACAGAACCTATAAGCAGTGGGGAGTTGCGGTCCTTACAGAACACATCCGCAATTGAGTTCACTTCTTGTGGATCACCAACCTACAAGAACAACTATCACTTAGATGACAGAAACAAATATTTACAATGTTTACTGTTATAATAATGTTCCAAATTACAAATTTCTCTCCCATACAAACAATAAAATAAGAGGAAAGTTCATATTTGACCTGAATGTTTCTTTATATCTTCATTTCTCGATTGTCTACAAACCATCCTAAAAATTATGAGAGATGGGAGTAATGTGCCTAATATGAACAACCAAGACAATCTGTTAACACATTGTGATCAAAATTCCAGGTCAAATTTGAACTAGGTAGGAAGAATTTATGTTTCCTTTTTCTTTTCCTCTTCAAATGTTTACAGATAAGAAGTATTATGACAAAATTCTGTTGCCACATAGCCTTTTACTTCTAATGGCACCACTTGTGTCAAATCACATTTCCCATTTGCACTGGAATGTAATATTTCTTCTCTAACACAGTAGCAAAGGAGTAATGCCCGTTGAAACAGAAGTTTTATTAATTCTTTAATTATGATGTGCACTTTTATGGGTCCTTCCCACAAAATGCATAAAATAAGCAAGCAATATCTGCATGTGTGTTTGCATGCTTCATCTCCAAAATTATTAAACAGTATGTGATAATATTTTGTGTACGGGGGATTATATCAAAGTTGTTGGGTAAATTTATTTGGGTTTGTAATGGTCTAATATAACCCCTACTTCACATGAAGTTCAAATCAAACTAATCAAGAAGGTTCAGTGCAAAAATGACATAAACTTCTACTTCATTAATATTAACAACTTCCATTATTAATGAAACATAACAAAAATAATTTCTGATGATGAAGCACAATAAATGAACATAGAGGAGGCCTGAAAAATCACAAAGCCGTAATTTGGGAAACATGTAAACTGCTTGTGCAGTAGTTATCAAAAACTGTCCAATCTTCGCACATGTAGACTGTAAAGTATTTCTAAACATAAGTTCAAACCTAGCACTTCTTCAAAATAAATCTGTGTACAAACTGTGGGTTTAACTTGTAATCTATACCTGGCATTGTCCAGCTAAACTCTATTCTTAAATGTTTCATGGGTCACAGCTTCTCTGCACAGACAAAAGCTAATACATTACTAAACTGTTACCCATTTTTTCCCTGAAGTAAGGTTGCAAGAAATATGAAGAAGTTTACTTTGGTTCCAGTTCCATGTGCCTCCAAATACACAACATCAGCTGGGTTGATGCCAGCTTCCGAGTATACTTCCTTGACGAGCTTCTTCTGCATCTCACCAGATGGAAATGTGATGCCTTGCTCTTTGTTACCATCAGTATTTGTCTTGGCATTTACTATTGTAGCATAAACTCGCTTTGCTGCCGATGCTTTTTGTAGGAATATTACTACAGCTGCTTCACTTCTCACATATCCATTTCCTATATTTCAAAAAGACAAATACCTTTCAGATTATAATAACAAAAGTAAACAAGATAGCAAGTTCTAATGGCTGCCTCCTGGGTTGTTACATACCACTGAAATTTTAGTAAACTTCTACCAGATTACACGTCGTCTGTAACACTCATACTCTCAGAAGCCTGAATAAATGTATTTATCAAAATACAAAAGTTTTTGTTAATATATTTATTACAGTCTGAAATTAATGTCCAGTATACATGACTTTCACAACCTACCAGATGAGTCAAAAGCTTTGCACATGCCCTGTGGACTGAGCATGTTTAGGCGGTGAAACTGTAATGAGCAGGTGGGTTTCAGCAGCAGCTTCACTCCACCAACGACAGCCGAGTCACATTGGCCTGTCCGAATGGCACTTACTGCTTGCTGCATACCGAACATGCTGGAGGAACATGCTGTATCAATAGCATAACTTGGGCCTGCAACAAAGAAATCATGTGACTGATCAGGTTTTCATCAGATACTATTTTGTTTTAAATATTAATTTGAATTCCAATTTTGCAGTATTTTGGGATATACTGGTATTTAAATAATATTAATAACATTAAAATTAAGAGAACAGAAAATTCCTAATTTTAACATTCTCAGTGTCAGAGAACACCTCACATAGGCAAAACACTGAACACAGCTTTTTGTAGAGTATGCGAGTGTTATGTAGTCATCGGCTACAAAACATTCATTTTCACAATGCTGAATAATTTTTGTCTCTACCACCAAGTAGCTACGTACAGGAAATCCAACATGGCAAATGTGTCACACATACAGGACTGATCATCCTATGCCTTAAATTTTATGGTACTTTTTTTTTACTTCCAGCCTAATTAATTAGTCTTGATACTGTACAGGTTAAATAGGGCCTAGGAAAGAAGACAGCTCAATCCATTATACAATTCTTCTTCTTCGTTTTCCGGTTTAACAATGTTTGTATATTTTCTGGTACCCTTTACGGGTCCCCAACTTTTCAGTTGGCTTGATCTATAGACATTCGGTTGGACTCCTTGGACGAGGGATCGGCCCGTCGCAAGGCCTCTACCTGTACACAGGACAACACAACACAGGAAATCATCCATGGCTTGAGTGGGATTCGAACCCATGGTCCCTGTGACCAAGCGGCACAAGACCCTCAACTCAGACCACGCGGCCACTGCGGACCCCTTATACAATTCTTAAACTGTAACATTCAAATGCTCATTAATTCACAAATAGTGTTACAGCCAATCCACATTATTTCAGAACTGTTGTTACATTCCATTAATTATAAAGTTTTTCTTAACATATATTTACACACGCATGAATCTTTCACATTTTTAACTGAACTGTGGCCACTACATATTCATAAACATCTTTGATATAGCAGTGGTATTTTATTCAGTCTGGTTCTGTCATCAAATCAGTCTGTTCCCTTCTTTCTATGTTAAAAAAGCCACCACCTCAATATCCCTCATATTTGTCACATAATGTGCGTGTTCTGTTTAACCATCTTTAGTCTTCATAGCGTAACTACCTGTCAGGCTTGTCATTTATTAACTCATTCCTAAAATGTTTATAATGTGTTACCTTAAAACCACAAACAAAAATTTACAGATACTCATTATTTAGTAGGCCATGAGCTACTGAATTATATTTTTAAGTGTTACCAATTATAACATTTCCCCACTTAATGGTACCTGCACCTTGTCGTGGTGGCGGGGCTTGAGTACCTCAGTGGCGGTAGCATAGCTACTGGTAGGGCCTCCCTAGCCAGATTGGTGGAGGGGGAGAGGTCAGACTAAGACAGGTACCCTGGTCCTCCAGGTTGGGGGTTGGTCGCAAGGCTAACAACCTTGCACCGTAAAAAGGGAGATGTTTCGAAACCTCGATCAAAGCCTCGGACAGACGGACCTAACAGAGGACCGAATGGAAGAGAACTGAGGAGGCCATGGACCGAATACTGACCGGAGAGCCATAGAAGAAGAAGAATTACAACATTTTCAGAAACAATGATGCATAAACACAATCTCCCCCCACTTTCCCTTCTACATACTGAAGGTAAAATTGTGCCTTTGCATGCATGAGATTTCTATTCTTTTCAAAATTACCGTCAACAATGGATATGCTTTGCTGTAACAAATAAGATAATACAGATACCATGGACTCTTCTAAATTAAAATCTGTTTACATGACATGTAAATCATAAATGGCATGATTAAGAATAGTATTTCAAACATGCTTATCACAGTAAGTTTACTCGTATCTCCGTCAAACGATGTAGAGACGGAGACTTTGGTGCAGATGCAAATAACTATGCTAACAGTTAATAATTAGTAGATACTATGTTAACATTAGTAAAAATGTTTAGTTATTAGCACACGGTCATCTGTTTACAAACCATGTGCTGCAAAGAATGACAGTTTATATTAGTAACAGTGATAACTGGTTGATGAACATGTAAATGTAAGTATTCTGAATGTTCGTTGGATATTTCTCCATTCTCCTGCCTTGAAATTTCTCGATATGTGGACTAGTTTAGAAATTATGAATCTTTCTTAAATGAAATTTTTCTTTTAAGAGAAGTACTTGGGAAACTACGGGTAGATTGGTATGCTGTCCTCAAAGTGCTAAAATAAATCACAAAATCAGTTGCATAAAGATATGTGTGTGAGATCCAGATTTATTCTGATAATCTCAGTCCCTTCATACAAGTGATGTTCACTTTAGCAAATCTCACCAGTGAAGTCAAACGCGAATGAAATTCTGTTGGGAAACATAGCACGACAGCAGCCTGTCAGTCCATAACCATTCACTTTCTCTGGGTCAGATGTCCAGTATTCATCTGACTCACTGTCTGATGCTCCAATAAAAACACCTGTCCTGCTGCCACGGGCATCAAGCGGGTTCAAGCCTACCAACATAACATACAGACTAAAATTAACCTTCTGACAAGTACCAACATACATTTACTTACAAATTAAAGGGGGCTACACTGAGTAAGCACATGTGTACACTAATTCCACTTTGGCTATGATGCACATATACTGACTACTACTTAATATCAGGACTTCTCTCATGTACTGCTATCTTTAGTTGGTGAATATACTTTGAAATTTTATACACTTATAAGTTTTTGATATGAAATAAACAAAACAAAGTTTGGTCATGTATATATGCTGTAGCCTTGACTGCATGAAATAAATACAAGAGGTATTCTTACAAATTTAATTCTGTATATAGATGGAATGCTGTGAACTGGCTATGATCCAGAAGAAATGTGTCCCAAGGGTCTAACAGAAAGCAAGTAACTTTATAAATCACAGGGTTAGAAATGAAACTCCTATTTTCCCAATCCTGTTTGGGCTCCAACTCCAGATTTCACCCCATTATTTCAAAAAGGAATATAATTGTTTTATGTTATTTCACATTACAAGAAATTACTTACTTGGTAAGTGAAGCTTTTTCATGAAATGAGAACTAGCATATATCATAAAGATCAACTAATCTGCTTTTCAACAAGTCGTGAGACTGAACCAAAGCACAAATGCTTTCAAGTGCCAGTGGTTGGGAGAGGGTTAAATTAATAACTGGCATGTACATGAACAATGCTATGATGTGACCAAACACCTTTTTTGTCTGCAGTAGGAGTTAAGATCATTGGAAACCTGATTTTGGTAACTAGTAATCTGCATACACAAGGGTATGCATTCTGTCCTTAAGTCAATAATGTCCCCAGGGTGTTTTCAATGGTTTGGTATCACCTGTTAACAATTTTTTACAACACGCAACTACTTGCTAAACATTTTAAAAACCTAAAGACAACATTAGATTGGAACAATAACATACAATTACTAAATAAGTAAATTATTGAGATACTTCAAAAGCATGTTTTAGCATGTCAGTCCCATACAGGAACAAAAATTAAAAATGGCCGCATAAGGGCAATCTCTGTACAGAAAGAAAGAAGTTTATTGCGGTAATAACTTAATGCCACATTTTTATTGTGTTGTATTCTTAAAGCACAGATTTATTACAGGAGAAGGGAAGAGTACTTTTATTTATAACAGCTCATTATACTGGCTGACTCAGAACTGCATGCCTACGTAAAATGAAGAACAGGACAAAAGTGCATTTACTTCTCACACCCGCCTGGAAATCAGCACATGAAACCAACTTACAAACATTCACACAATCTGTACAATCACAAAATTTGTCACCATTCACTGCCTTGGTTCCAAAAAATCTGTATTTTATATAAACATCTGATAACAAGAAAACTTCTTACAGTCACATAATAGTAACTGACTCAATATGAGAAACTTACAATTGTACACACACAATCAAGTAACCAGCCAACTTTCTAAATGTTGGGCTCTACACAATAAAGTAAGGTAAAGTTTGTCCCATTACGTGCCATACAGGCGCTTGGGGTGAGCGGAGGTATAGCTCCTACTCATTCTTGACCTCGGCACTAGATGGGGGTGAGTGGTCGGCATCACGCCCCGGCCGGCTTTACCCCCGGTACCCATTGTAGAGGAGGCTGGGTGGGCCCCAGAGTCGGTCTGGACACAGAGGCTAGAGGAAAAATCCTCTGCCCCCGTTGGGGATCGAACCCCGGTCGTCCAGCCCGTAGCTAGTCACTATACTGACTGAGCTATCCCGGCTCATAAGGACTCTACCCAATACTAAACTTCAAATCAGAAACAAGTTTTCCAAGTGAATAAATGATAGATCCCAATGGATTTGTACTCCAAGCATTGTGGGAAAATGAGGGAAATGAGAAGGTCTACAGCTTCCCAGCTTTGAGTTTCTGAAACGCAAAACATCAATTGATTGCAGCTACATGACTCCCTAGCTGCAGACAAGGAAATCAACCAGTTCTTCTATTACACGACTAAGCAGAAGGTGTTTCAACATTCACACTTTAGTTTTAGAGCAATTTATTGCTATTTTTTGTGAGTGACATAGTGCACACACGTTAATTGTAATAAACAGAAGGGTATTATGAGTTAAAAATGAACATTTGTATGCTGTCCAAGAGCAAATCAGTGCCATCGAAGTCTGAAGCACCATCACTTCACAGATACATAACTGTTAGTTGAAATATAAAAAATTCTTCAAAAACTTGGTCAGAAAAACAGCTTCAGTGTTTCATGAATAAGTACATGCAGCAACTTTGTTTGATTGTGGTTTTCTGGGTTGTGGCACCACATAGTTTCTGAAGGAATATCACCTGTCTTAAGAGCAAACCCAAATCACTGACATGACTAAGAGGCACCACAACCAAAAATCCTGTCATTTTCAATGCCACAAAAAAATTTCCAGTATCAGACAACAACAGTGTTGAAGATTTCTGTCTTCTGGGTTGTTGCGCTGTGTAGTCTGGTCGATGTTTACCAACGTTTCAGAGGTCATACTGCCTCCGTCATCATGGCGATTCTTAGTATGAAGATCTCTGTCTTCTGAGTTGTTGCACCATGTAGTCTGGTCGATGCTAACCAAAATTTCAGAGGTCATACTGCCTGCGTCATCAGGGCGATGATCATCCTAATGACGGAGGCAGTATGACCTCTGAAACGTTGGTTAGCATCGACCAGACTACACAGCGCAACAACCCAGAAGACGGAGATCTTCATACTCACCACTGTGAAAACCTCAAATCCTACAACAGTGTTAGCTACAAACATGTGCTCCATTCATGAAGTTGTTGTTAAGGCAAATACATCACAAAGCTGATGATAACAAAATCAGAAAGGAAGTGAAACTAGAATATCCGCAATACCATGTGTCTGTCTAGGGTCTCTGACAGCTTTATAGCGTATCTGAATAATAGTCTATACACACAGAATGAAAGAATGATCTGTTACTTCAACTCAGAATTTTTGATATTTTTACAAATAAATGATTTTATTAACAAAGTGAGGTGATATTTGTTCACTTATCTGCTTATGGGTCATGATGCTGACTTGTAGTTCACAAAGTGAAGTATTTGTTTTAAAATATACTCGAAATGTTAAAGATCTGTTGCCTACTAAAAAAATAACTTTCCTGTATTATGTTTTCAGAAGAACAATATTTCAAACTACATTATTTGTTGAGATAATAGTGTGTATAACAAGTTTATGCGAACAGTCAAATTACAAAGTCGCAAGACAATAACTTCTCAAACAACCTTATTTAACCATAGTAATGCAGACCTGGATAAAAACAAGATATCTATCAAAACAATCTAAATTGCAGATTTATAATACAATAATTAAACCAATAGTGATGTATGGTTGTGAAGCATGGGCCATGACTGAGCAAATGAAACATAAAAAAACCAATGGGAAAGGAAAATCATGGGGAAGATTTATTGCCCTATTAAAGACCAAAATGGATGGAGAATCCACAGTAATTTGGAAATTGAGAAATTGTACAACAAACCAAATATTGTAACTTTAATAAAAGTCAGAAGACTTGAATGGGCTGGTCACTTAATTAGAATGGAGAACACCATAAATGTGAAGAAATTCTTTATGGGAAAACCAGATGGGAGAAGAGATAGAGGGCAGCCCAGGCTGAGATGGTCGGATTTGGAGGAGTTAGGAGTATGGAGATGGGGGAGGAGAGCTGAAGATAGGGCTGAATGGGCTATCATATTGAAGGAGGCACTGGCTAAACTCTAAGAGCTGTATGACCAAGAAGAAGAAGAAGAGAAGAATGCAGACCTGCATCTATAAGAGCTTCATACGTAAGTTCTAGCAGAATACGCAGCTGTGGGTCCATAACATGTGCCTGTTTTGCATGAACGCCAAAGAATGTTGCATCGAAGTGAGCCAAATCTTTCAGTTTGCCTGTTCGTGTAGGTAAACCATATAAACCTGGAAAAGACATCGACATTTTAGACCAGTGACAAGAAATAAAAATCCTGAAACAAAAACAGCACAGGTTGTGCAACCTTTTTAAGACTGGGGCCATACTCACTTACAGCCTGCTGGGTCACAAATGTGAACAATTTATTGCAACTTCACACCAATTTATTACAAATGCTCTTAGCTTACTACTGAAAACACGTTCACATATTTTTAAGTAATTTTTTTTGAAGAAGGCAATCATTAGAGAGATATGACAGGTTTAATTAATTTGTTGTTGCAAAGATCAGATACCACACTACACAAAATAACAAAAATCACATGGAAACAGGGTTCAAACAAAAACTGAACATTTCACATTTTATGTTACATGCCAATATTTTAGTTGATAAGATATTTTTGAAAATGATTTCAGATTCACATTAGGTAGGAGTTATGATGAACTGATAGAAGCCAAAATTAAATTTGCCTAACAACTTTTAGTACAAACAAATAACAAATCTCATCAAAATCTGTAACGTGCACTCAAATATGAAATGAGCAGGCAGGAAGGCATTCATTCATGGTCTTCCATTATGTTCATTTTATGCACTCTGTCAAAGGATGCATAAAAATATGAACTTTTTACAAACAATTTTCCATCTTATGTAGCTGGATTGCAACTTTTGAAACTAAAAACTAACTCCATGGAGTCGAGTCGTATTTGAGAGATGTAATAGTCACAGTTTTTGTAACATTAGAATCTGTGACAAATTCAGTTTCATAAAGAGTAACAGCTCAAGAATATATGGAGTTTAACTGGGGTAAGTATATCCATGCGTTTGTTCAAATGAAATTTTCTTTCAAGAATTTAAGCTAAGTTTTTTTAATTTAACAAGATGGATTTTGTACACTGCATACCACCTGCCTATTAGCCAGGTTTACTGCAAGATTTTCTTTTTTGGTATAAGGTACTGGAAATGTTCAAAAAAACTTCCACCCTCTTCGCTTTACCTGATGGCCACCTTCGTTCATCATCTGTTACCAGGTCAACACCAGCAAATAGCTGGTCTCTGAATTCTTCTATATTATTGCTTTCTGGCAGACGGCCTGATAAACCAGTGATAACTACATCATCATCACCACTTCCCCAGCCACGTTGGGCACCTCCTACATCCAGAGGTTCAACTGTTCCACGTCCACCCACTGGGGCATGTACTTCTACTTCTGGAAATCGTGCAGGCATAACTGTTCGTTAGACTTGCTAAACAGAGTCCTGGAGTACACTTAACACAGTCTGAAACAGAAACAGACCAAAATTTTATTAAGATACCAATAATACAATACTAAAACTAACGAAAAGTTACAATTATTATTATGCATAAACTATAGTGAAAATGTTGCACTGCAGTAGTCGGGCCTTCAGCTCTTTATCTGGAAGGCCATGTAAAATGGTTTATCCAAAGTTCTTTTTTTGATTTTCCTCAATTCCCTCTACTAAAATTCTGAAATACTTTCATGCCTGGTTTATTTGAGATATCACCAAAACATCAAAGTTCAATGGTTTTCACTTGTTTCAAATTCAGAATCCTAGGTTACATTCTCCCTAACATACGAGACAAAAAATGTTGAGATTTGCATAGCTTAACTCACGCCCTCCATGAAAACACAGGAATAATGACTTACAATACTGGTCGGTCACGACTACTTCCTGCAGGTCATTTCAATGTAAAATCAATACACTTTAGGGGCAAACTTTTCATGACCACCTCTGATTCTAATACACTTTCACAAGCTTGTTGGGTCTCCGTAGGTAGTGACATGCATGAGACGTACCCTCCTGTGTCCATTTATTGCAGAGATGCAACAAATTTTAAGATTTACTTAACTCTTCCTTCAACCTGTTTAATAAAATGCTTATAACTCTGCTCCTAATCATTAAGATAGCTCTTTCTTGTGCCAATCAGAAGCTCTTAAGTAGAGCTTTCATTTGGGATGCCACAATATATTTTAGACCACATTAAAACATTGACCTTGGCTGGGGGTTCGTCCTGCTGACCACACGTCACCCTATATCTGGTTGGATGATCGTTCACCTCTGCTTGGGCATGTGAATGTGAGGCCAGCAGTCAAGCTAGTCGGCTTTGGCTCTCTGGAGCTGTTACGCCACGGATTTAATTTAAAACATTGACCTTGACTTCTGACACCAAATTAGTAAACATATCAACAGATTTACGCACTTTAGCCCATTATTACTAAATAAAGTTGTGAGTGAATGACTGGGGTAAAGTAAAGTTTGTCCCACTATACGCCATGTAGGCGTTTGGAGTGAGTGGTCAGCATCACGCCCCGGCCAGCTTTACCCCCCGGGAAAGGATCCCGGTACCCATTGTAGAGGAGGCTGGGTGGGCCCCAGAGCCGGTCTGGACGCAGAGGCTAGAGGAAAAAATCCTCTGCCCCCGTCGGGGATCGAACCCCGGTCGTCCAGCCCGTAGCTAGTCACTATACTGACTGAGCTATCCCGGCGAATGACTGGGGTAGTGTAATAAAATAAAATAGGTTATATAAAACCCAGACACCATACTTAAAATATGTGAAAGAACCACTTGCTACAATTATGATTATGAAGGATATGGATTAAGTGTTGCATACAACTGACACACTTTATATGTGTGGGTGATACATGCAGCTAGTTCAATTGACCTTCTAGTGGTTTGGTGTAGACCTCGCTATGGTAACTAACTACGAGTACAAATTAAACAGAGATTATCTTCGCCTACCACACACATTGAGTACAATGTAAATGTAAACTGTATCACCCACACACAATAAAGAGAAGTAGACAAAAATCTTGTAGGGCTTCAAACCTCTGTTACTACACATTGTAGCATAAATATTTGTAACCAAGTTCATCTTCTGATTCGTATCACTAAAGAATGGATCACTAAATAAAAAGCTTCCAAATATGTATGCCCCACTTAATGGTACCTGCACCTTGTCGTGGTGGTGGGGCTTGAGTACCTCAGTGACCCCAAGAGCTACTGGTAGGGTCCCCCTAGCCAGATTGGTCAAGGGGGAGAGGTCAGACTAAGACAGGTACCCTGGTCCTCCAGGTTGGGGGTTGGTCGCAAGGCTAACAACCTTGCACCGTAAAAAGGAAAATGTTTCGAAACCTCAATCAAAGCCTCGGACAGACGGACCTAACAGAGGACCGAATGGAAGAGGAGAATTGAGGAGGCCAAGGACCGAATACGAACCGGAGAGCCATAGAAGAAGATAGCAATGACAAGCCCTGGAAGGTGACAGAAGAGTTTAACGAGTAAAATGCCTCAAGATCATGCCCACATTAAGTTACATGGCCAAAAGTGACTGCTTCATATTATTCAGTTTCTTGGTTAATGACATTTTAGGTAGCAGTAAAAAGAATATTCTCACTTGTTAAGTTTCATAAAATTAAAATGTATAACATTCAGAACACTAACTGGAAAACTTATTTCAAATACACATTTCTAAAAAACACTCAGCTCCTCTGCTGACAATACGCTTATCACTGTCAAGGAACTACCAGGAAAGTGTTAACTCCAAACACAGATTCTTTCTTTTAATATCCTTTCATATCGTGTGGTTCTATATATACACCCTACATACACGTTAACATTAACCAAATGCCTTTACCACTTACATCAACCTTTATTCATTTGTGACAAATGCACTTTGGTTATTCAACCATTCAACCATATTTCATCTGTTGTATTACACTTCAATTAAACAATCCCTTATTCATATGTTTGCAGAGATCAACAACATTCTTTAACACAAATATGAATGATTCAATAATAAATTCAACAATTAAATAATAGAACCTATATAAAATATAATCCTGGTACATGTTTTGTAAACATTTAAATTCTTCTATCTGATTCAAGGTATGTAAATTGAAAAGTAAACTCCCGCATCTTAAAATCAATACAATTCCACTTTTGCACAGCCAAAATATCAATATAATTATTTGCCAAATAAAGAAAATGGCTAGACGGATTCAACAGTTCTAGAGAAAGTGCCATCTGAGTTCAGAAATCTGTAACTATGCATGTGGCACTGTAATATTTACCCACCATAGTTTTAAACACACAAAGAATAACGGCCTTATGCACATGAATCCTTGCCCCACAATAATGCATGCATATAAAAACAAAATATATATCACAAGTTGAATGAAGCTATCGATGATGAAATCTGCGTGTGTGTTACGAAAGACAAGAAAGACAGTGCTCTTTCTAACTACAACTTCTGAATAAACAATTTCACATAAAAATTCGCGGCATACCTCACGACAGGCAGGAATTCTTTATTGTAGTAGACCTTAAAGAATGAGGACGTAAAATTTTTACCTGTTCTGTAACACGTGTGTGAACTTGGTATCTCTCTCTCAAAGGAAATGACACAAATCGATGGTGTTCATTCTGTGAACAAGGTTTTTTGGACAATATTTTAACCTCAAGAGGTTGCAGTATCAGGACGCTGGAGAAAATTATATAACGTGGAGCTTCAAACAGTATTATTAGGGTAACCAGATCAAGGACGATGAGATAGGAGAAACATGTAGCACACAAAATTTTTGTTAAAAATCTTCAAATGTAAAAACCAACCAACCAGCGTCCTTATGTGAGATTTTGTGTATGGTGACAAACGTTTATATTGCGTAAGTGCATAAAACTTCCCGAGTGGTTAGCTGCTCAAGACGACTCACTTAATAAAACAGACGTAAAATAGTGTAAATATATTGTGTTCATATATGTTACAGCCTTGTTTACAATATTTTATTATTTACTCCATGAGACGTTTAAGATTATAGACTTACGAAATGTAGTTAGTTCTATTTTCGTACATCATTCCGAATGACGTATGTGCTACTTCTCAAAGCGTTTGAATATCTTTACTGATAATAAGTTCCGCCATCATTATTGGCATGTACGTCTATTTAACATGGCTTACCACCATGAGCACATTTATGCAAAGTACGCGCTTTTAGGTCTCAGAGAGTCCTTGAAAAATCAAACCTCCTGTCCCAGTCCTCCCACAGTTAGGAAAACCCCAGTGACGTCACAAAAAGTAGCCTGTGCGAATTTAAATGGTTGTGAAATGTAGATACAAGAAACGAAGTCAAATGTTTATACACATAAGTGGAATCATTTAACACATGGGGCTCTCAAGTTCTTAATGAACTGGGGCCACACTCACTCCTTCTTACCCACTCGAAAACAGGCGGGTTATATAAATGACTACAAAACTTCCTCACAATTTGTTTTAAGCGCTACCAACTGACTGCTGCAAACAGGTTCACATTTTTGCAAACATTTTTTTGAAAAAAAAAAATTGTTGATTTCTTGAATATGGCTGTTTTCTGGTTTGTTGTGCCATCTAGCCTGGTACAAATTTACAGACGTTTCAGAGGTGCTATCGCCTAGCAACAAGCACCTCTGAAACGTCGGAAAACTTCTACCAGACTACAAGGTGTAGCAACTCAGAATACAAACCAACTTCATACTCGCAGCCGTGAGAGTATCAATTTTCTCGGGAAGGGCAGAACGACAAATATTCAGTACATTAAATAAAATATCAGTCTCGGTAAGATCTACAACTTTTATTTGAAACGTTCTTAAATATGACGTATATTTAAAAACAGAGAATATAGTGGCTCTAAATAGCAGCATATTGCCCAACCGCAATGTAGTTACCTTTTCAATAATAGAATTATGATTAATACGGTCAATTAAATACATGCAAAATCACAATGGACACATTTGGAATTATCATCACAGTCGTACTTTATTATGCAAGATACCCAACTCCTACCAAATTAATGATAATTCTGTGTTTTGTAAACTACATTCCCAATCCTCTCAATACATAATATCTTGAAGATGGGTGTCTTCTGGGTTGTAGCGCCTTGTAGTCTACAACCCAGAAGACACCCATATTCATATTAGACGCCGTGAGAACCTAAAATCCTATATAATGTCTTGCTTTCACTTCCTTATCATCTCACTTCAATAAGTTTCTCTGATCAGAAATATTTCACTTCCACTGCACAATCACACTCTATTTTAAAGTCTCAAACCCCGAAACATACGACAGAATCAGATGGTAATGCAGTCACGCCACATGGCGCGAAAATACCACGCTGCGCCCGGGTGCGAACATGTCATGGGCGGAGTGACAAGGCGTCCTGCGATACTTCTACGTGTTTAACAACAGTTCACAGAATCCTGTCTCAGGTGTATTTGATATACACAACGTTCTGGGAGTTGGTTTTATTCCAGTTTTCAGGTTATCATTACACTGACGTTTCTTTCGTACTTTTTTTGTGGCAGTGGTCGGGATCAAACCCGTGACCTTTCTCACATCAGGTTAGTACGCTGATCACTAGACTACAGGGGGTGGTTTGTGTCTAGCCTCGTTATGCTATCGAGAGATTCTGGGCCTTATGGGTTAGTACGCGGGTGGAGAAGCTATCGGAGCTGGCGGACGGGCCTACTCTGTGTACCTGAGATGGCACGGTCAGTGAATTTCTTTTGTTTGGGCTTTCAGTCCGATAAGCTCCTCGGTGCAGTCAGCACAAGTGACTCGCTCCTAGCCTTCCCCTTGAAAATTCCACCGGCCAAAAACTACTGCGCCAACTATATAACATGTACACACTAATTTAGGTTTTCTCGTCATTCTTGAAGGGCAACTTACCACTAAACAAACGAAGTCTGTACTAGATGGAATTACGCACTGAAGGAGATCGCCAATACGCAGGCGCCTATTAATTTGTTGTCCCTGCTGGCCTCACTATATGCAGGCGAAAAGTCGAAGCCCTACAAAGAAATTAAGAGCCGTATATTCTTCATTAAAGAGCTGGTTATAAAGAAACTATTACAAGAAGGTCGCTGGAGTCTGAGAATGCGCAATTTAAATTGTTGAGCCATACGATATTTGCCTTCAATAGACTATAATGTACTCATGTGAGTTGTCAGCAAATAACATACATAATAACCGACTCAATCGTGTTCAAATACAGGAATGACTGGACCTCAAGGTCGTATTTGTTTTGTATGAGCACAAAGCCTGAACTGGCCTTTCTATACAAACAGCTAAAACTCGTAATGGGGCTACTATATAAATAAAAGAATTAACTTAACACACTGAATGCCAAGTACGATCCCGTCTTTTATAAGTTCAAGCAGTACAAGATGAGGAAAACAGTGTTCATAGATGTCAATATTTTAGTATGGTTCCCTGCAACTAAGTTCAGGAATAAATGGCTTATGGAAATTATCTGTAATGCCATTTGGGGTTCAGAAGGCACAAATTATTTTTACTGATCTCCTTCCGTTTTTAACGCGATGCATGTGTGTCCATTCATCCGTTACTTTAATCAAAATTACACATTCGAATTCACCTTCTGCCGAATTCCGTAGGAACTGTATCGAATGGCACGACAACCACCGTATCTTGGTGGTTATTAATTCATTGTTTTGCTGTTTTTCATTTCAATCACATGTACAAAAATGCTACTCTAGGATTTCAACTGTTGCAAGCACTCTGTCGCTTGTTTATCAGTACAAGATTCTTGTCGTTGCCACTGACAACGGAGTGTCATGGATATGGCTTGATTGCGCATTTCCTATGTAGGTCTTCTCTGGAAAATGTCCTTGGCCGTTGTTCCGTGTAATCCCTCCCTCTCCTTTAACTCTTCTGGTGCAAATAGGAACAGAGCAGTTGAGGTATAAAGGATAGCGAGCACGAGCGGTGAAACAATCGCAAACCGCAATTCTTGTTGGCTGTGCGCACGGACGGTGAAATAAACGTTGGCTCGAGTTCGGCAGTGGAGCTTCACAGACTCTTATCCAAAGTTTCTCTTTACAGTTTTGCTTTGCTGTCAAGACCCGTGACGCGTACAATCGCTACCAAGGTCACCGTGCTGCTGTTTCGCCGCTCGTGCGCGCACACAGGTTAGGTTCTTCGCCTTCCATTGCCACCTCCAGCCTCTGTGCGGCCAAAGCACCGCGTCGAAAAAGAAGCATCTTACGTTATACCAGACTGCGCGGCGCAACCTCTCAGAAGAAAGTCTTCACAAAACACAACAGCAAAACCGTCTTAAGAAACTGGTTCACTACAACGTCGGTGTCTGTGCATCACACGAAAAGTCAATCCACCCAATGGGAAAACACAGACCAGGGGTTCTAAATCCGCGGGCAGCATGACGTCTGTCAGTACGCTGTGCGCAGCCGTCGTACATTTTTTTTTTTTTGTAATTCTGCGCCTTGCTATGACGAGAAAACAGTTACGTGTCACAAAACACGCGGTATTAATGTCGTCAGTATCTAGCAAGGAGTATCGTTACGAACAACTGTTCAGCCTAATGAAGAACTAAGACACGCCTCACTGATGAACACTTGGAGGGATGCAAGCGAATAACAAAAAGATAACTTTAACCTGATGTGAAAAGATTACTCAACCAAAAGCTGTGTCACATTCCTCTTGAAAGATTCGTAATGAATATACAGTACACAGGAAAAGATGACTTAGAAAATGGTTTAGAACTGATGATCTTTTAAGCATAAAAAGCATTTTAGACTACCGATTTCCGTCATTTCAAATAGCAGATGACGCCAAGTCAGAATAATCGATACTGTTCAAATACAAACGATGTAAAAGTCTGATAGAAACTGTTATTGTACAAGGTTACACATTTAATTTGAATTCAAAGATGGCAGAGCAACTCACTATGTCCAACTGATGATTGTACTATTGGGACATAATGACGCTGTTTCAACAGCAGAGGTTATACAACGTTAAATGAGATGGTATGACCATCACGAATGGTAAAACATAATACCGAAAGCCACTTTGACTATTTCAAGGTTTTGTCATAGTATTCTCCAGGACAACTTGAGGAAATCCACGAAAAACCCGAGTGGGGGATAGTCGGAAACCCGACAAATTCGAGTAGATCAAGAAATGAGAAGCCTCACAACATACCACAGTACACCCAAGTGCACACAAACATTTCTAGGTTGAGGCACATTTTATTAATATTTTTATATCTTTAAACTTTATTAACTAGAAAATAATTTTTACGAAGTTATAACAAAATATTATAGGCCCTGCACGTAAATAATAACAGCAGAGACATTAACTAATACCAGGCCATCACGGAGTTTAATAAAAAATATATTTAGCGTCGAAATTCTGACATCACCAAAATAATATGAGTAATGTTATAAACAGTAAAATTATCAATAACATCATCAAATTAAACTACACATGGTGTTATCTGATGATGAGAAAATATATTGAAACTAAAGACATTAAATAAATAACACACGTAAGATAAAACGTCATTTGTTCATAAACTGTTGTGTGTAGACTAAGAAATATATAAAAATTAATGTCCTCGCAGTCCAATCCCCACCTCCCCCTCCCCTCAAACCAATGAGTTCAGTAATTAATTGTTTCAAAATCAGTTACAATTGTAAACAGGCCAATCCATGAACAATGAATTACAAGATGTCGTCGAATTTTATTTGCAACCTTACTTTTCTGTGCTGTAAAATGTTCAACCACACGACAAGTAATATTTTCGGTGCAGTAAACTCTCGTAACCACGGCGATGATCCATGCGGGGAAAGTCTTGACTACCTGAACGACTATAAGCTTCTCAATAACATGGCTCCTCGTAGTTCGTTGTGTAAATATTCTATTTTAAATTAACTGCAATGATTATTATTTTGATTTCTTCGTTCTTCAAATTAGCCCGGAGGGCACTTGTACATGGGTTTGGCGGGCCGCGATTTGGAGTGGTAATATCTATTACTTGGTCCTCTGTAGCAATGGTTTCTTCCAGTCTTTACTGTTAATATTATCAATATGAATATAATCAGGGCTTGTAGCTCACGCCATGCAATAAATATAGCCATAGACCACACTTGCACTCACGAACGTGGGAACTAGGAGCAACACAAAGGCTTGTGAAATAGCTGTTAGTCACACGTCAACGATCCCACACATTATTAACATTTAAATTATCATATAATTTATCTGGTTCCAATTTCACGGTCAATTGTTGATCTCTATTTAACAAACAACCTTGTTTCTCATTTTCAAGGCTGTCAGCCTTGAAAATGAGGACAGAGATGGTCTTCGAAAGGTCGGCGATTGATCACCAACTAATACGGCTGACAGCCCGAAGAAGACTTTATTAATGAAAGCCGCCGTGAAAGCTTCACATCAACAAAACAGTTTCATGTTTTTGTCAGACCTCCCTACCCTTCGAAAAATCGATAGAACAGCTTTGGGATTCATTTTTCAGTTCTTTCACATTTTGAAATCGAAATTTTAGACACTAAGAAACAATAATTAGCCCAGAAACCAAAAACTGATAGCCCTGCACTTTTTTAGATTTTTAAACGCGTTAAAGCAGTTGTCTGGTGAGGTTCGCTTGGTATTCTGATTAAAGTGAACCTATTTCAGATTCCTAAAATCCACACTTCTTACATCCCCCGTTATATAAGTAATATGTCCGTTAATGTTGTGTTTTAAATGAACCCATATTCAAGAAAAAAATAATCATCACAAAACAATTCTACAAATAACGGTTAATCGCGATTAAGTAGCAGCAGTTACAAGACCAAGTTATTCTATACAGAATTTCAAGTATTTCATAATCTGAAGGGGAAAGTGGTTGATCCTACTCCCATTCTCAGATTGTTATTTTTCTGGAATGTTCTGTTTAAAGAACGTAGCTTATGTCATACCACGCACCACACCCGACGACTTCATTGATTTTGTCTGGCTGCTCAGCGAGCGCCATTTGCAGCAAACCAACCATCCCTCGCAGTGTAAAGTAACTTGTAAAAAGGATGATATTTATCAGACTACATTTTACGGAATTTGATAAAAATAAATTATACTTTGTTTTTGTAACATTCACTGCCATCTGAATGTTAGAATAGAGGCAGTATAACATTCTTGTTCCATGACGATGACAGATTCCCGGGTTATAGTCGGCGCAGTAGTTTCTGGCCGGTGGAGAAGCTAGCGGACGGGCCTACTCTGTGTACCTGAAGTGGCACGGTCAGTGAATTTCTTTTGTTTGGGCTTTCAGTCCGATAAGTTCCTCGGTGCAGTCAGCACCAGTGACTCGTTCCTAGCCTTCCCCAAGAAAATTCCACCGGCCAAAAACTACTGCGCCGACTATACAAGCCGCGTCAGGTGGTTGAACGGTGAATAAACCATATCTTCTGACAATGTTTCGAGAACAATCTCTGCTCTCATCCTCCGGGCTGCTGGGTACAAATCTGATCCTTTGTTGCGCGCTTTATACATTCTTGTTCCCTATTTTCCTCTGCGATTTACGGTTTAGAAGATAAGACCTATCTTTTGGACTTAAACACGTTTCCTCCTACTGCTTAATGCATAACCCGAGTATTTTTTTCTAAGCATACTTGAAGATAAAATAAATTAACAGAGTGGTAATAAGTACTTTCCGAATTTAAGTAAACTGCTCTTAACTCATTAACCAATTCAATTTTGATTTGTTATAGTCATTCCCATATAGACGTAGGGCTATTTGGATTCTGACACATTTTGGAAAAATGTTTTACCTGCATTTACTTTTAGAGTCAGGATTTTCAACCTTTCCCGGGCCTAGGGTCGCATCCAGCCCTGCTTACTGACTGCAGGTAGCAAGGTTATACGAGGACATTGCATTTAAACTTCAAACCAGTTTATTAACAGCGCTTCTTGGTTACTATTGCAAATAAGTTCACATACCACAAAAGTTTTTGTTAACAAAATCAGTCATCAATGTGATGTTTGTCACTTGTTTTACTTGAGCGATCTTTCAATATCAGATTTAATTTCTGGTATGCCATTCGCATACATCCATCCAATGACGTAATTCTTGATCTGACGTCCATTACGCTTAACAACAGCTCACAACGATAGGAACTGCTAAACACTGATTATCAGCAAGACGTACAACTGAACAACTGAATCCTAAACAAGGTGACATCACATGAAATGAACGCAAAGCACATCGCCGGGGCGCATGCAACATGTATTGTAGGCTCACTTCCTCGCTTAGCAGCATCCAATAGCAGAAGTTTCTCATTTCTTTATTATAGGAACAATTAGCACAGAACTAACAATTGACAGTGGAACCACGGTTCCGGAGAATCTGACGTAAATACGCAAACTCAGCAGTAACGCCTTTATTTGTATAAATAAATGTTTGTAGAACCTAAACCATTTGTGGTATGTAAAATCTGAAAACAGATATGGAAAGCCCAAGAGGTAATACGTATTTCGTATGCAATATGTCCCGATCCATTTGTTACGGTTTTCGGGAGGCGGGCGCTTAACGCGCCAGATGCATTGGAAATTGTACACATCGGTTCATTAAAATTACAATAAATGTATAAACGTTGTTTTCGCCGAATGACCCTTCCGTATAGACGTATTTATGTCAAAAGAAAACAAGCCTAATTCTCTTAGACGAGTTCACAAATGCAGATGAAAACATTAAATGTGATGAACAATAATAATAATAAATAGGAATCCCTTACCTCAAACTTTGTTCACTTTGTAAGAGACCAGGATGTCCACCGACAATCTAGAGTGCAGGGCAGGATCACAGATTTCTTAATAATTCTTATATAAGCTAAGTACTTGTGATATTCTAAAACGTTTTTAACAGCACAATATTATCTACGACGCACTTCTTCACAGCTCAGCTCTTTCCGCAATAACGAAAGCGGATTGTTGACGGCAGTAATGAAACACAACAATGCCGAATAAACAGATGACGTAACAATTAGTTTCTTAGGTAAAGGAGTGGATTGCAATACGGTTTATTCAGTCAATTATACAGCATGCATAATAAATGAGAAAAGAGCCTTACGGCATGCTCAACCAATATTCTTGCAGGCGTGTGTTAGAAAATCGAATCATTTTTTCTTGCATTGTTATGCACGCAGGAGCTGACCATTGTTGGTCCATATTTGCATTGTTGGTATGAATCCTACACATCTTCGTAACTTACGCTGTTTTTGCCGAATGACCCTTCTGTATAGACGTATTTACGTCAAAAATAAAAACTGTGTAACGGTCTACAATTATCAATAAATAATTACCGCCACACAAACGCGACGCAAGTTGGCGGGACCAGTTACACGCTGCATAACAAATTAGAGTGGGAATTCTCAACCAACTCGTCAGAAAACAACTTTGGCCCATCTGCGGCCGCGTCTGAAGGGAAGAACACGTCCTTTCTCAACTTCATTGTTTACGAATGAAACGCTTGTGCAACTTAATTCAGAAGCAGCTGGTAGACGAAAGGACGGCCACGTCAACAATGACCTTGACTGGTCTTCCAACAGAGTCATGGCCACCTTTGCATCAAGATCGAGTTCCTTGCCACTGCTACAATTTTCGGAACCGAAAGCCAACCTGTTGCAGAATTGACGGGAACAGCGGTAAATATCCCTACTTCAAAGATCATGTATCAAATGGCCAAAATGACGTCCCGAATCTGTGACTTAACTAGCAGCATGGGAAGGGATTTAGTTTTTGCCACCAGTCACACTGGCTCAAAGACACCCAATATTTTTGTATACTGAGGGTTCCTTTTCTGTTACAGCGGCCGAAAAGTGAGACAGGTTCTTTTCTTTCTTCCAATACGGATGTCTCCAACGCTTTGGGCTTTAACTCAACGCCCCCTATACAACTTAAAGTCGTGATACTTAGGTATATACAGCATAAATTTTGCCTTTTCTCAGCAACGCGCCATGAAAGTGTAAATAGGAAGTGAGAGTATAGCTCCAAACAATCCTCCCCCTCCCCCCTCCCCAGTTTGCTAATGATGCTTCTTTAATTGCATAAATTACACAACACCGAATGGGGAAAAGGAATACGAAGGATAAATGATTATTCGGTTAACAGCGCTGTTCCCACGGCAGAGGACAGATAGACAGCGACGTTGCCAAACAAGGGTCTGGAAGAACGCTGTCGTAGCCTGTCAACGTACTGTTTCCGAAATCGGACGAAGAATGAAGAACAAAGAAAGAAACGAGAAAAATCGCGAGCTACCTCTGTGAAAATATTTGGGCCCTGGGTTCGGAGTCCTCTAGAATACAAATAAGTGACAACCTCCATACTACGCACTCTTAACCTCCAGCAAAAACCAAGAGACCGTAATTTAACAAACATCCATCAATCGGT
Source organism: Zootermopsis nevadensis (assembly GCF_977971745.1). NCBI lineage: Eukaryota > Metazoa > Arthropoda > Insecta > Blattodea > Termopsidae > Zootermopsis > Zootermopsis nevadensis. The sequence goes on from NW_028259160.1 coordinate 6,130,588, forward strand.
GAAGCAGTTTAGCACCACAAGGCAACTTAAGTGGATATGGTGGCCAGCAGATAGTTTGCTGCACGGTCCGACACGCGTTTAGTCCTCTCAAACACTGGTACTGATTCGATTCCCGCTCGGAGCACAATGTTTACGCTTTCAAACAACGTGGAGCTTTATAAATGTCACTTCGACTAATGTTGTTAGCGACTAAATAAATGATAAAAATGGTGAGGCGTGCAGCCCACATTGAGGAAACGAGAAACACGTAAAAATCCCCAGAACACACAAGACAACTTAGCAGAATTTGGCGCACATGTGATAATAATATTGAAATTGATGTGCTGGGTCTTATAAAAGAAGCGTCGTTAAATAACCCATTCAAGGATTACTGGCATGCATGCATTAAAGGAAACGTGTACTAAAGACATGATAGTAAGGACAGATTGTAAATACATCGGGCTCCATTTGGGATGGAATGAAAATAAACTTTGGGCTCCGGCTGGTGATGACCGACAGCCTCCGCCCAACACCAAACCTGGAAGACCGCTCCTTGTTGGCTGTCCACAACAATTCACCAAACGTAACTTTTCTGCTCTCTGTTGTTGATCTTTTGCACAAGAGAACAAATGATTTGTGATTCAACTGAGTGACAGCGATTCGTCGGTCGCGGATTGTTCTGATCCGGTTTCTGCACGAAGACTCGCGTAAAAAGTCAGCGACCCGGTTTGTTCTGGGTTTAAAAACGTTACTGTAACGGCTTCACCAAAGCGTTCTGTCATTCTTACTTCTTTCTATCCATCTGGTTTTCAAAGGCCTCGCGTCATTTTGTTTCATACATCATACGAAAGAAAGGGCAGTTGCTGTCCGGTTGTTCCTCATAAATTTCAGGCTACATGAAACACAATATTAGCGGCGTTATACGCTTTTATCGAAACTTCGAACTTGAATATTGTATTTTCTTTATTTTCAGGCTAAAAGGGGACAAACAGTGGGAGGCTCCACTTTTTTACACCACAGCTACATTACCGGGCATTTCAAAGTAAAATACACATTTCAAATATGTTCAGAAACTGAACGATATGATGCAGATTCTAACTTCATTCATATTAGTGCTGCCTTTATTTAACGCGGGATGTTCTCAACAAGAGAAACCAGAGACGCTTGCGGGCATTTTTGTATCGGGCCTAAGTATATCGTACAAACCTGCATGATAAAACAGTTTCAGCCTAAGTTAGTATTTATTTCTTGGTAATTACTAAAACAGCAATGCAACACATTTTTAAAGAGTTATTTACAAAATACTTGAACCTATTTGTCAAGAAGTTCGATATTACCATTTAATTAATTACCATATTTGTGCGTATTAAGCACCGACCACTAATTAATGTAATTTTTTCACCTCTAATAATTAATTACTTGCCAAGAACTTCAAGGCGTCCACATGCCATTAGTATTTTACACCGTAGGAATTTTCTCAGTTATAACTGAACATATGTGAATGAAATCTGGTTTGACTTAATATTTAACTATGCAGCTCGGACTGAGTAGTTCTTGTATTTAGTGAAATGAGGCTATAGTAATTAATCCCGTGTACAATATTGCTTATCTTGTCGCAGGATGCGAATTTTGCCTGAGACAGGAAGAGGTCAGGTGGTGGGAACAAAGCATGCCGAAACATGTACCGGCTGACAATAAACGATGAACATAATGTGTTAGGAAGTAGACAATGGCATGTATGTAATTTTCCCAAGCGTTGTTAATTTTAAGTATATGAACACAAATTTTTGCGCTTTACTTTCTACAAGAAATAAGTTGTTTTCTATACTTTAAATTATTTTTTGTTAAAGTGTTGCGCTTTTCTTCCTGGGAGGAGGCGGGTGCTGAGTAGTTCTAATAGAAAGGAAAGAACAAATCATTTTCGTGCTCCAAAAATTAACGTTTTGACAAATAACATACACACACATAACTAATAATTATTAGCTTCTGTTTTAGTAAAGAAGGTTCCGATATGACGAATAGTTGCGTAACGCCGGAAAGGAAGCATCATTATTGAGAAACTAATAATCGTTCAGCGAGTCAAGAAATTCACCGCCGTTTTTCATCACCGTGTCCATAAGTGTCTGCCGTTGATCCCTATCTCCAGCCTTCTACACCGTCCCATCTATTTCTTTAAGACACTTTGACTTTTATATTCGTTTCCGACCTATGCAAATGCCCAATAGTAAAATTTAAAAAATCGATAACAATGCTTTGTTTTCACTCGCGCTACGGAATGCATGCAAACGTACATGAATTATTTGTATTTCTGTGATTACAATTTTCGCTATAAAACTTTTGAGACGACTCATATTAGGGATTACATTGGGGAAACAAACCGAATCCTCGTACAATGTAAATATTAACCAACTTACCTGAAATAACTTAAGAGTATATCAACTGACAATTTCACTCAAGAATATCCGATATGTTTGTATTCGTGTTTTTGAAGAAAACCGTTAATAAATTAGATGAAACGTGGCTCAACCACGCTACAACAGCACACTACCACACAATAGCACTCCAAAGACTACACGAAAACGCCGCAGATCACTTTATTGTAGTAGCTGTGTGGTGTGATATCAGACTATGCGGAATCAACCAATGAGCGTCTTCCTTTAAAGCAACCCCCGCGCATTCGCGTTTGCGCATAGTCCATTCGCAACTCGCGTGGCACGTCAGATGGCAGTCAGTCACAAAACTCGTGCGATGATGAGAACAGTTTCTTGCTCTTTGCCGTTTCTATTCTATTATAGATTTACGAAGAAAGATTAACACGCCAGTATAATGTAATCCTCGCCATGCTGCTTCTTTTGTAATTTATAACTACACACTATGACCATTTAACAGGAACATTGGTTACAGGACCTCATTTTGTTGGTTATTTGTCAGAGCGGAAGCGTTACTTTTTCAAACCTCATAGCCAAATCCCATAGTGGGATGGGCTCTTGAAAATATTGGCAACTGAATTCTTTGCCTTCATATTCCATTATGCCTAATGATGAATCACAATATTCATAATATAAGTCAGTACCCAAGCAGCGTGTTGGCGATTGAGGTCTGGCTACAACATCTTGGCTTGGAAAGTAATGCAGTCACTCGTCCCCTCAAGCCTAACAATGCCGTGTCTTTCTATTACGTCTGCGCAGACGAAACACGTAACCCTGATCGAGGTGGCTGACATGGTCTTTTAGGAGATGGTTAACGATGGATTTAATCTGGTCAGTTCTGCTGTGTTCCAACGTGAGGCACCACTGTACCACGAAAGGAAGGCATTTTTCAAAGTGTCAGCCGAGCTAACTCGAACGATTCGCATCAGAAATTGGTCCATTTAAAGACGAACGCGAAATAACGTATCTGAGACAGCATGGTATACGAATTGCAGACAATGGTCCACAGGTAGGATGAGGACCACGGAAGACAATTCGGCCCATTGCGATTTCAAGATGTAAATTAATAAATGAGTGCTTTGACATTTACAAATTAGTTTATTGTTCCGGAAGCAAAAGCACCGAAGTTGATTTATGTTAACCAACTCTTTTGATATACATACATGCAATATTTACATTTTGTCGATCCATTTCATTTTTGGTTTCATCGGAATTATTTTAAGAACCACTTTAAGGGAAGACATTAATTAACTTTCCTGTGTCCTTTGACAGACTTGGTAAAACTCGATCTAGGCCTTTTTTGTGGGTTTATTTACATTATTTCAAGGTCCCTCTACTTGTGGGCCTAGTTGAATACTTACCTGGAACCGTAATCATTTGACGGATTTAGACGAATCTTCGTATACGATACTTCTAGAAGGCTTAAGAACAGGCTAATTGGAATACCTTCCATTAATTCAATTAATTTTAAATCGCCCAAACTGTAGTTTTCACATGAATATATCTTCGGCTCTTTGAACTCCATGAATTTGATATATGAACTTTCTCTTATACAGGTAAGCATATTCTCTTCAAGCGTCATTTTCCTTAAGGATAAGGGCCTAACATTTATAAGGACGCGTTCATGTAGTCCTAATGACTTATCTTGCAGTTTAATTATGTATTAAAATACTTTACATTTATTGGACTTGAGAAAAACTTGTTTCGACAGGATACCATCACTTCAGAGTGTTCCATGTTTTATAACTTCTGTATGTCTGTCTGTAATGTGTCTGTGATTGGTCTTTGTCGTGCTTTGGGAAGTTCATTTTCCTACCTGTTGGAATGTACAGTATGTACTATATAAAACGCAACCTAACAACACTCACGTACTAGCTACGGCACTAAAATGCAATCAGAACTAGGTTTACCCCCTGTAAGAAACTTTCCGAACCTACCCCAGGACACTCACCCTTGTTGCTAGGCCGCTGTTCATGCCAGTTGCACAAAAGCTGTGCAGCTGCGAACATGGTGTAGTCACCGTGTTGGTGACTCGTGATTTTCTAGGAAGATGAAGTGTGATGTAAATACTCAACTACCACAATTTTCAATATCCCGCTGACCCGGGATTTGGCTAACACTTTTTGAAAAAGCAATTATTTCAATCTTAGCTTCGTCCTTTTATTCTCATCTCCTTGTGTTTCGTGATCTCCCTGTCGGACACCCGGTCGTCCCTAATTGAGGGCATTTCCTTTCGTCTCTTCGTTGCATGTCTGAGCAGTACTCGTCTTCCCCCGGAACCTTCTTCCATAACCTTACCTACTCACACCTAATCCTCGCCCTCTTCCCAACTGTTATGACCTTGTCTCCGACCAAGTCATTGTGTGGACTGTTGTGAAAAAGACTGATGCCTCGCAGGCCAGTGATGGCTGCCACACTAGGGCGGCCACGCCGGTGTGACGAGTCACTACTCGGCTACCCTGACAGCTGTGTTCGTGCTTTTCTTACAGTTGATTAAGGACATGGCCCGCCTAACCGAATCAAGAAAGCATTCAGCCAAAACGCAGAGACCTTCACACAAAGCGATCCCAACCCTTCTAGGTTCAACTCCCAGACATCCATCCAACCAAAGGACACATTTCCTGATGGGATTATCCACCCACCAGCACCAACAGGCCCTAATATGAACATGTCAAGGCATTCGGCCAAAAAAAAAAAAATCGCGTTAGCGTAAGTACATCCCCATTATAAGACACCGCTTATCAATTCCAGTCACGCCTTTTAATTGTAGGAGTGGTTTAACCTAGCAAGTGACGTTTTTCTAGCGCTTACTCAGGTCTCCGCCCTTGGCTGTTGGGTAGTACGGCTTAATCGTCTCTCTGATTATGGAGGTACAAGGGCCACTGAAACTTCTAAGCATCTGATGGTAGGTAAACCTCTATCAGATTACACAGCATAACTCTCAGTCGTAAGAACCTGAAATATCACCTACAAAAATCTCATTCAGTAGGCTTATACCTGGCCTCCAGGTCGACATTTGAACTCGTGTTCTTCTTAATAAAAAAAACAGGAGTGCTAACCACTCGGCCGTGACGTTCGTGTCTCACCTTGAATAAAGAATAAAATTCTGTGGTGAATATTTGGACCTAAGGAAGACGTTTTAATTTTGAATCGCCTCAACAGATGCGGTAAGAATACAAATTATATTCCTTCTGATGTAATTTTCGATCTCCTCTTGTGAGACTCCACACGTAGTTAGAATATGTAAGATGTAGAACGCATACAACATTTGGGTGGGGAAACCTCAGGTGAGGAGGTCAGTTGTAAGTCTTCAGCGTAAATGAGAGAATAATATCAAACAGAATTTCGAAAAATAGTATGTGATGAAGTGGACAGAATCATCTGGCTTCAGATAGGGGCCACTCGTTTGCTTATGAAGACGTCGATGAACCTTCGGGTACCATAAAAGAGGGGAATTTCTTTAGGCCAACCAAATGAATGATACCGTTTCAAAACCTCTGTCTGCACCGTGAATTTTGTTAGATGAGTTTCGCTGGAACGCGTTGATTATGGTCACATAGCATTGGGGGAAGGAGAAGAAGGTGGTCCGTCGACTGGCGTGTTCGATCAATAGAACGACGCTTCTCTGTGCAGGTCGCCTCCACGTAACCCGAAGTCCTTTCAGTCCAAACTGCGCCATCTTTATGAGTCAGTCGCACAACGTACGCGAAATAAACACACAAAGAGAACGTCGTTTCGCCGCCTCAAGTTGTCACGTGGGTTTAAATTTGGTTTGCATCGGCCCGATATACATGAACCGCAAATCGAGCTTTTATCAGTTTCCTGACAGGAGGAAATACTATATAGCGAACAAAACTTCGGTGTAAAAACAATAAACAAATCTTTCAGTTTAATAATAAAGCACATGAAGACGGAAGCCCAGGCAAGTTTCGAAATGTGTGTACGAAATTTTCATCAGAGAATGAACAACGTCCAACATAATATTGGTATAATACAGAGGATATACAGTAACCAAACCAACAACTATTAACACTATAGTAAGACACTATTGCCATACGCGTTTCGACCTCAAGAGGTCATCATCAGTGGCATCGGGAAAATTAATACATTTAGTGAAATGGTTCAAACTGGATTCCGAATTAAAAATGAAAAGGTATTTGACAAATTTTTTTGAAGTGACACTGCACTAGACACTGCCGCAGTTATTTTCGTGAAAACGTCAATCGTGTATAGTATATTGAAATTAAACATTTTTGTAACTCTGGTTGTACTTTGCCCTCATATATCGCGACATTTTAAGAAAATCGGGAAATTTTCGAACTTTTTCAAATTCACAGCTTCGTATCTTTTTGAATTTTTGAGATACACACTTGGAGCCCAGGATGAGTTGTAACATACACACCCCTCTTCAAAACAACACTTTCATCTAATAAACAAAAAACAAAAATTCAAAATTTCATCTATCGAACTATACCTTTCTATTACATATGAAGAAAAAATTCATAAATGTTCTTTTATATTATTTTTTCTTAACGAAAATATTAGTTAATAATTAATAGTTTAACTTAGGGATATTGTAAATATAATCATTTTTATAAATGATTATTTCTTAATTGGTACACATCCATACTTGACCCAGGCTCATCAGATGCCGCCTGAGTTGTCAGAGCGCGCTTACGTTGCCTATATTCGGGGCAGTACTGCGCGTTGGTTTTGGGTCCAGGCTCGGCGTTTTCGGTGTCATTCTATTTGGAATTTTGTGCTCTACGCATTCGTGCCCGATTTTTGTAATTCTGGTTTTACTTTGCCCTCATATATCGCGACATTTTAAGAAAATCGGGACATTTTCAAACTTTTTCAAATTCACAGCCTCGTATCTTTTTGAGTTTTTGAGATACACACTTGGAGCCTAGGATGAGTTGTAACATACACACCCCTCTTCAAAACAACACTTGGTTCACTCGGATCGGATAATTAGTCTCTGAGATATGATCCCGTTTATGGACACGTGTCGAATCCGGAAAGTCGAAAATCGTGGGTTCACTTTGCGCGTGCGCAGTTCGCGATGTCCGGCCGCCACGAATGTCGGAGCGGTACTGGCACAAACGTTCATCCTTCCTCTTTAAAACGAGACTAAGATGGCGGCGCTATGTCTATTTTTAGCCGAGTTATTGAAGTTTGAAATTACTTCGACAGAAACTGTCGCTCATTTGGGCGCGATTGCCTCCCCACACCCGGCATCGATTTTAAAGACGTTTTCACGCCAAAAGGACAGTAGAGGAATAAAGCTCATGACATCAGTCTCTGTTTGATCTTGGCTATCCTAGGGCGAAATATCGCAAGAGTGAGAATGTGTACTCAAATCTGGAGTGCAAGTTACGTTGTTTCTAAGCCTGTACGTGCTTTGTGATTTTACATACCTCAATGACCATGAAGTGTTGAGCCAGTGGGAAAATTACACTAACATATATTTATTCTCCGTGCAGTGTCATTGGTTTAAATTACGTTAATAAAAAATATATACTCATAGTCTATGTCGTTTCAAGATAAAATAAAATATTAACAGAAATATTATTTTTAAACCTCATAAAACATACATAGAAAGCGATTATGTAACATTGGTATCCACAACTAACACAAAAGTTTTGTTTAAAATTACAGTTTTCATACTACTCTTTAGAGGGCTTTGGTTAGTTACGTGATGATCCTTCGGGTTCCATAAGCCATCTAGTTAGTTAGTTTTACTACTCTTTATGTTTCAGGGGCCCACATGTAGCCACCGTAGGCCTACATCCTTCCTTGAATTACCCTCGCTGTTCAAATCTCGACCCAGGGATTGGATATCCTGAATGAGGGTTTTTCGTGATTTTTCTTAGTCCCGCCAGGCAAAGTGTTCGATAGTGCCTCAAATTGCGCCACGACCGCTTCCTTCCGTAGACTTCCCAAAATAATATTAGTTTTCCTTCCATTCTACACTAGGCTATGAGTCTGAGCTGTTTACAGCGTCGTTAAATAAACCACAAATAAACTGTAGGTCTAGTCATGCTACTGGTGCTGTTACCTCAGAACAGGCGTTCTAAAGCTCGTTTGCTCATCAAAAACCCTTTAAAGCCCACCTGCAACACCTGCTTTAACAAACGGTATAAAAGAGTTTTGTTATTTATGTGATTTGCATGTTGCTTAGTGTAAACATAATTATCGCCTCCTTAAACAATATTAACAATTTGATCTTTGTTGTGTTTTCTTTGCGGAGTGGACACAATTCTCAAAAATATTTATTTGAGCTTCGGCTTGAGAGGGTTGATTATATCAGCGGGAATGTTTTCTCTTACGAAACAGGCATCCTTCTGAAGGACGCATGGTCGGCACGTGGTGCTCGAAGCTGCCATTCTGCTACTCGGTTGCATAACAATCGCACTTTGTACGAGCATGGATGTATTGCAATAGGGGGCGACGACAGGCAACGAGGTCCCAAAATGTACGAATATTTTTAGTTGCTTAGGTCGTTATAAATAATTCGTCCAAGTCCAAGACCCCGTAAGATTTCGAAACATGTTGGATTCTTTTAAGGGTGGAGAGATGTCCCCACTACAATCTCCTAGCTGGAGAACCACCCACTGTTGGCTGTCCACGACTGCTTTTTCAAAATATTTTCAGTTACCCTTTTCTCCGCCAGCAACCAGACGGCACGCCATGCCAACCAAGAAGGCTATTTATTATACAGGTCGAATATGACTTGAACGCGATCACCTACAAATACAGCGACACAGAGAGTGGATGATATTGGCAAACGACAGGAACAAGATGGTGGAGAGGCCAACAGTACTAGATACAGTAGAGTAAGCCTTCGTGAGGGAGCCGAATAGTTCTTCAGAATATATGGTGCAAGCACAAACCTTGACCTCCATGAAGTCTCTAGACGATCAGCTGTTGCGACGGTTGCCTGATGTTCACGTGAATACTGCTTGGTTTCATGGTCACCACAAAACAAAGCAGGACACTTTTCTGTGACACTCTTTGAGTCAGCATCCGAAGGTTCAAGATCCGTAAAGCCAAAAACCACCTGCACGGACTGAAATATCAGAATGTTACCAATAACCGACTGAAGCTTGTACTTTTACTTTAGCCCGAACAAAGCCCGATCAATGTGGCAATAAAACAGATTTCTTTTAAGAATAAATTATTTGACAACGCTCTGAGAACAGCAAATCGTTCTCGAACACACTCCGTTTTCCTCCCTTCCTAGCGTAAGAGACAAAATTAGTCCATGTCGTATCCAACATCCGTACGAAATAAGGATGTGTCTCAGGAACACTGCGCCTTCCTAGAAATGATAAGTGTCTTATCAGTTGATAATCACAAAGAAAAAAGGTGGAAAGAAAGACACACTGCCTGTTCTGTGACAGATAAGGTTAATAAGTAGGGTTTGAGGTTTCAACGGCTATGAGTCCGAAGATGCTGCTGGAGACAGCAAGCACCTCTGAAACGTCGATAAACTTCTACCAGACTACATGACACTAAAACACAGAAGACAGACACAATCTAAGGACAAAAAGCATCCTGCTTTGTACTCAACCGTTAATAATTCATATTATTATGTAGACTAAACGTGCACAGACTATATTTTAAATATGAATGGGGGTTGGCTCTTCGGTGCTGGGGGTTGCATGAGAGATTTAGTTGCAGCATAGAATTCCGGGACCAATTCAGCGGTGGTTGTACGACGAAGCAAGGGTTATTCATTGTCCTTTTTTTTCGGAGTTAACTTTCGTGAAATCACTCTGCAAAATGTTTAAAAAAAACGTTACTACTGACTGCGAACGGAAATACAGAACCAAAATCATCAGGTACCGTTTATAAACTTGCTATAAAGACACTAAACCAAACAGCTCGACAAAATATAGTGCGCGTCCACCACACGGAGTTTGATCGAAATCGATGAGGTAGGTTTCGTCGCGGTAACAAACAGATGGACGGACATTATGAAACAAATAGCTGATGTATACTTTATTTTAATCCACTTAAAAATTATTACAAGGTCGTAATGTCATGCTTAAATGCCTTCTCGGTCCGTGTTTTGTTCACCCCTGACCTTGACTGATACACCATCTTACGTCACAGTGAAGCATAAGCTAAATGTTTAGACATATAATGGATTTAACACTAAAATACCAACGCCTATGACTTGCAAAGGCCGAAAAAGAGAGAGTGAGAGACAGAGAGTGGACGGAGATTATAATTTTAGGCATTACATTAACGAAGGCGAGAAATAAAATCTTCCGACTATGAAGGTTCCAAGCCAGAACCGATCGAATCTCAAAGAAATTTTAAATAATATTAAAAAAATTCGGTTCCTACCTCAACGAAAATAGGAAATAAATGCTGATTCGTACGAAATAAATGCCTAGGCTACACTCTGCGGACAAACACAAAGATAGTTAATGTTCAAGCAACTTTTGCGTTGTACCAGTTAAGTCCCATTTTGCTTTAAAGGGATAAGCAGTCATTTTTCGATAATACGTAATAGCGGGAATAAATGGCAGTGCAAAGAGCTTGAAGATCGCTAGGAGTATGGGTCAAGAGGTCAGATAGAGTCTCTTCACGTGCTATACAAGCTGTTATCTGCTTCAAGACCTGCTTACTTATCCTTTATCTTGAAGCCCCAGGGTCAATGCCGTTGAGTAGCGCTGTTCTTCACTCAAATAAAGAAACAAAGTATTCTATTTGGTCAGGAGATTACGTGTTCCTATCTTATTAAACTTACTTTTTTAAATTAAAAACTAACCAATTTTCAGTTCATCTAATTAAAATATAATTATTCTTCAATTTTCACTAGTAGGTAATCTGGCATATTTTGAGTCAGAATTAACTCCGAAATTATGAATAATTAAACACTTATAGAATTTCTTGGACTGGCAATAGACCCATGGTAAGCCCTTTACACAGGCAGCAAAGGACTGACACGGGCACTATAGACCTTAGCCTATCTCTTCAGCTGACTAATTGGCGACACGGATCACGATTGTTCGAATCAGTGGCTGGAACATTTGGCAGTACCATCCACTTTACCCATTGTCAGCTTATTCTTTTAAGATTCATTTCAAAGTTATCATCGTACCTACACCTAGTGGTCCTACGTCGCTCCTTTTTATAAGTTTCCTAATAAAACTTCCTTAATAAATTTCCTGTTACATGAAAATACTTGACTATGTACCTAATGAAAATCTAAATAGACTTCAGGCGCATTTCGGCAAGTCAGACGCAGGGACTGAATTTAAATTTAAATATCTAAATAAACCAATGTAAAGGATGTTGACGATGGTGTATTGTAATAATTTTGGCTAAAACTTTGGATATTATCCATCGGTTGTTCTTTCTCATTACACGAAGTTTCGGGTACTGGATCTGTCTCCGTCATCACGTAAACTAACAAGGGGCTCATACCCTGTGCAGTTCCTTAGTAAAACGTTTTTTACTTGTGACGGAATATTCCGAAATCGTCCTAAAACTGGGGCACCAAGTTCGGCCTAACTGCCCTGTGATTTGTTGACTTCCTTATTGATGAGTGGGAACCACACAGGTGACATTTGCAGGCGAGGCTTCGTTTCACATGTCACATGGGCCGACTTTTTGTATTTCATCCAAATGTAATTGGACTCCATTTTTAAAATCGTGGCTTATTTCCAAGTAATCCGATGTCTTTCTTTATGTGAATTTTGTGCTAGCTCGGATTTTTCCGCCAACCAGTGCTTGAGATTATGTCCACGTTCTCTAACGCATTCTCTCAGCGGTCTTCCTGCTTGTACAACGCAATTTCTGCAGCACGCGCATCTTGTATCTAACAGATCTCTTCCAGGCCTGGTTTTTACAAGACCGTGTCTCAGAGTGTGGCTAGTCTTAAAAACACGGTCCTAATTTTATATTTATTCGATGGACTGACCACCATGCCGAGAGGAGTTGTGTCTGCATCTGGATGCTTTTTTCCTTCAGGTCTGTTGATGGTGGAATCAGCGAAGGTTGTGGGATACCCGATGAGTGCCAATTCATATCTAATGCTATCAGTCTCTTTGATGAATGCGTTGCGTTCTTGGCAAATGATGCTCGCTCTGTGTACCACTTCGTTTCTATGAAAACTGAATGGAGGGCCTGAGACTGTTAAAATGTTGGTCCAATGATGAAGACTAGCTCCTTCTAAGACACCCCATATACTAGGATCACCTTGTCCGTCTTATTTTACCTGCTGACGCAGACAGATGCAGTCCCACAAACGTCGTGTTATGAGAAAAAACAGACGATGGATAATGTCTAAAATTTTATGAAGATCTCTGTCTTCTGGATTGTTGCGCTGTGTAGCCAATTGACAACATTCATCGCCCCGATGACAGAGGCAGTGTGACCTCTGGAACGTTGGTTAACATCGACCAGACAACACGGCGCAACAACCCAGAAGACAGAAATCTTCATACTCACCGCTGCGAAAACCTCAAATCTTACATATAAAATTTTAGTTAAAACTATATAAATAAGCTTTTATGATTTTCTCATCAAAACGAAACCGCAAATGTTAATAATAAGTCACAATTTTATGAGACAAATGTTTTCTTCCACGCAATTTTTATAGGTGGAGCTATTTTAGAGGAATTTGTTGAAACGTGCCTTCGTACTTAACAGCGTATATATTACACACAATAGGCCATGAAAATTTAAGTGCCCACTGAGTTTGTTTATGCAATCGCTGGCTCGGGTGACAGTCGGGTGCTCCTCCAGTCAAGTCGAACCGATCCATAACGTGGAATTTCGCTTCGAAGTTGAGTTGTCAAAAAAGCTTATTGTGCTCATCGTACACAGTGTTTTAAAATACAAGGTCCACTAGCTCCAAGCAATTTATTTGTTTTTTTCAGTTGGCGATCGTTAATTCTCCAAAAGACCTACACACATAAATAACTTCACGACATATATTTTGTAACACGTGAGATATATTTCAAGGCACTGACGTAATTTATTTCGGGAGAAGAATGAAAGAAAAAGCACGAAGAATTCTCAGTCAGGATACGCAGTTGTGCCATCGAAATTCGAACAGTGTATCTCACGAATTCATATTAGCTCAAAATCTAAACTTCCTGGTATTAAGTTACATAGTGTGAAACATATATATACACGAAGGTCCGCATTCATAGGAACGAACATCAGTATTTGTATAAGAATTATTACGAAGGCCACGGTAGCCAGTATTAACAGAGGTCGTATTCTGCCGCTGGAAAAGTTATTGCGCAAACAATAAGTACAAAACATAAGTAACCTTCTTACCAATTTGAGAACCAGAAACATGGCATAATGACAGCAAAATTTGCACTCTTCTGTCAATATATTTATTATATTACTAAGACAGGCCAGCATAAAGCGAGCATTGGTGAAATTAAAAATGCGCACAGAATTTAGCCGGAATACTTCAAACTTGGGAAACATAAGTGAAGATGTCGACTAATATTAAAACTGATCATATAGTTAGAGGATGTGAAGGTGTGAATTAAAACTGATTCATGAATCATGTTCTATACAGGCAAGAAATTTCTTGACCGGCTGACTAGCTGAAAGCTGTTTCAGAATATTCAGTCATGCGATTAGTTTACGCGACTTCGATCGTGAATCACTGAACAAAAATACATCAAAATAATTCTTATGTCATTGCGGTTTGAAATTATACATATACATACCATTATTATTTATCAGAATTTTGTATGGCACGTCTTTAAGTAGAAATTCAGGTGTGTGTGTGCGTGCGTGCATATCTATTTACATACAAATGTTTAGTATTTTGAAAAGATTACAGTTTTGCAATCTGAAAATACAGAGCATTCCTGAATATTAAGATTTTAGGTATTCACGGCGGCGAGTCTGAAGATGGCTGTCTCCTGGGTTGTTGTGGCCTGTAGTCTGGTAGACATTTACCGAAGTTTCAGATTTCCTGATGATGGAGGCAGTAAAGACCTCTGAAACGTCGGTAAACTTCTACCAGACCACACGGCCCAACAACCCAGGAGACAGCCATCTCCATTCCTGAATATTTCACCGGCCAAGTGGCAATTACGAATAGGATGAGAAAGCTAGTCTACAGTACAAATATTTACAATATGATGTAAAATTCAACACGGAAACAATTCTTAATACATAAATCCATGGCCGATAGATGGTTCGTGCATAAGCGGCCTCAGCGAAGTCGTGTCACATTAGACATGATTATGTATGGATATACAATACATCACTAATTACATAATGAAAAAGAAAAGAGAATAATTGATAACAAAAATAAAAGACTGTACTCCAATTTCATATTATGTGCTTTGGACATATTTACTATTCCAATTCTGGAAACCATACACATTCTTGCTTACCCTGCATGAAAAATCACATTTTTCGTTCTGACAATTCAGTTCCTCTGATTATACAGATCCAAAAATCAATCATAAAAACGTGATGTTCCAAAATCCACAGAGTTATTTTGTGTTAAAGCGAATGGGACTGAGCTTTAAAGTATTAATAATAAAAGCCAACAACGAAAAAACACTATAACTCTAGGATAACGATAACTATAAATTTGTCAAAATATAGCCATGTTCTTATTAAATTATGACTGAAATATAAATAAGCATGACCATTCAGTCTCTCATTCAGGCTGTACTTGAAATAAACAGTGGTAAGTTGCGTCAAAATTACCCAGTCTAATTGTTCAAAATTAAGCAGCTACTGTTCTATTTGTCAGATACCTTCTCTACTAGGTCGTCAGTGAGTTCCTGAACGTGGATGATCAAATCACTGTTTTGCGTGTCTCATTATCTTGTTTCGTCTTAAGGTCACACTGACTTCGATCTACCGTAAGAAGCTTTTTGGAACGTGAATTTCCTTTTGCCCTTTGTTTATCTGAAATATATGCAAACTAACTATTGTCATGGGCACACCATTAGTACAGGGCAAAACGACAAGGCCTTGTAAGGATGGCAGTGGAAATTAGTGACGAAAAAGATAGGAACGTCGATGGAGAAGGAGAACTTGCCATTCATAGTGAATATGTGACCGAGAATGAATAAAGTAGAATAACAATATGAAGATACCAGTAACATCGCTCGCTGTGTCTACGATGCGAACTTTATGTATGGGAAAGGCCGATTTAAGTGGGGTACACGTATGGAGTATAAGAGGTCGTACCTAAAGACGCGATAAGAACTCGTTCCCTGCACTACCTGGGCTTGCAAAGGGTTCTCGTCCGAGTGATCGTGATTCTGAATAGAAACTCTTATTCATAATATGAAACTATGTTGTTCGCTAACAGAGGAGAGCACTGACACAAAAGAAGTAAAATCTCCTATTACAAACATGAGATAAAAACCTAAAACTTCTTGACGATGGTGAAGAGTCAATTGAATAAAAATTTTCTTGGATATTATCCATCGTCTAGTAAATATAAAACGTAAAACGACGGACCGGAGATAGGGATTAGCTCTATCTAGTGGGCCCAACTGTGTAGGAACCTGAAGACGGAGATAGAGTCCCATCTCCGAAACGTCGTTTTACGTTTTATATTTACTAGACGATGGATAATATCCAAGAAAATTTTTATTCAATGAGATAAAAACGTTCTGACATGATGGCGGCAGCAAGTATCTCTGAAACGTCGGCAGACTTTACCAAATTACACGTCACTACAACCCAGAAGACAGCCATCTTCAAAGACATTCATAGATCTCTTGTATTTGGTAGGGGGCTTCCAAGACTGCACCCGAAGAACTCAAAGCAAAATATTCACGTAATAGTACGGGCTGTGAGATCCTTCAGCAACGATGACTATGGAGGGACTACCGACGATTTAGTAGATAAAAGTCTGTACTTCTACGCTATTCCGAGTAATTTTCAAGTCCATACGCCTTTACATACTGTTTCTCCAAATTAAATAGCAGATTTATTCTCATATCTACCAGCTTCTCAAAACTGGCCTCTTAGTGCAAAGATCTGCTAACAAATTTTTAATGTATTTCAATACACACTCCGCTCACCCCATTATCCTTTGATCTAATCATCTCAAAAATATAAGGCTATGAGAACAAATTACTAAGCTCGTCCTTTGCAATGTTGTTCATCTTTTTTGTTATTTCCTGTTTATTACGTTAAAACTCCGTTCTACCCTCAAAACAAAAGACGAAGTTTCATGACCATTTAAAAGAAAACATCTTCTTCTATGGCTCTCCGGTCCGTATTCGGTCCATGGCCTCCTCAATTCTCCTCTTCCATTCGGTCCTCTGTTAGGTCCGTCTGTCCGAGACTTTGATTGAGGTTTCGAAACATCTTCCTATTTACGGTGCAAGGCTGTTAGCCTTTCGACCAACCCCCAACCTGGAGGACCAGGGTACCTGTCTTAGTCTGACCTCTCCCCCTCGACCAATCTGGCTAGGGGGACCCTACAAGTAGCTCTTGGGGTCACTGAGGTACTCAAGCCCCACCACCACGACAAGGTGCAGGTAAGTAAAGTAAAGTTTGTCCCACTATACGTCATGTAGGCGTTTGGGGTGAGCGGAGGTATAGCTCCTCTCTTCCTTGACCTCGGCACTAGATGGGGGTGAGTGGTCAGCATCACGCCTCGGCCGGCTTTACCCCCGGGAAAGGACCCCGGTACCCATTGTAGAGGAGGCTGGGTGGGCCCCAGAGCCGGTCTGGACGCAGAGGCTAGAGGAAAAATCCTCTGCCCCCGTCGGGGATCGAACCCCGGCCGTCCAGCCCGTAGACAAGGTGCAGGTACCATTAAGAAAATAAAACATACAATAACAGTTTTGTGGAATCAGTTTTCAGCGGCGGAGCGTCTATATTAATAGCGTTGGCCCGGATAACACTCTGAAAGGCGAAAAGTAGTCTTCTGTCTTATTTTTCTGGTTCAATGGTACAACGTACACTTGAACACAGCAGAATCGATGAGACGCACGCACTATTGTATGGGGCACAACAGAGTCACGAAAAAGAAGCCTTTATTCTTCGGCTGACATGAACGCTTCGCCCCTGCTTATTAGAGATTATATAAGCACATTTTAGAATACAGAGACATATACATGATAGGCCCAAATCCAATAGCAATGTTTGCACATACGTATCAAGATTCAGGGTCACGTTAAGACGCAAAAATACGTGCTAAATATCAAAGAATTTAACTAAAGACTACGTCATTGGGAAAGAGAAACCTTGGGAATGTGAAAATTTTATCTCTGACACGCACATGAAGAATTATAAAACATGTACAGCAAATAGTGAAAACTTTGTATGCCATCTGATTCTAATTGTTCCACTTCACCTTGTTGTAAAATAGGGAAACAGGAAAAATAAAATAACATAATTTATAACGTAAACTACCAATAACAACATCGATGGATGTCTTAAGTTCAAAATGCAGACGTGTCTAAAGACGATCGACATATTTTGTGGCCATTTTATAACAATTAATAAGCAACATTACTGGGTTTTGTAAAAATAATACATATTTTTCTCGACTGACGTAGTCTGGACTTGTGTTGCACACAGACAAAGTAATCAGTATGATACCAGAGACCTCACGGCTGTAAAGACGACGGTTCTGGTCTTCTAGGTTGTAACACCGAGCGGACTTACCCTTCAATTCATCGCCTGCGGAAAGTGCAGCTCATTAATTTTTAGACTCAACTGCCATTTTGTTATTCTGCCAGTTTGATGTAAAATTGGAATGTTGCCCAGTTCTTAATACGATAACGCTGGATGTGGTGCTGATATAATCGAAAACCAACCAAGAAAACTGAAAAACAAACTATAGTGGCTCCATATCAACAATTTTATGTTTGGTGAAATTGTTGTTAATGACGTGATATAGGCCTATGTCTCGGAAATAATATACGTAAATGCTACGAGACTGAATGAAGAATTATTCAGTCTGCAAATGTAACACCTCTTTGTAGCCTTGTTTCCGTATCATATAAAGAAAGAGGGGATTGAGGTATCATAACACGAGATATGAGTTCTCACGGCTGTGAAGATGTTCATGTTGTACTTCTGGGTTTGTAACGCCGGGGTGGATTTGTAGGTAGGTGTTTGGAAGGAACATATTTCGTACATCTTCAGCCACCTACAAGTCCACATGACGTCACAACCTAGAAAGCCACCACCGACAAGACATCACGATGTTCGCGTGACCTAACCTCAACCCGCTGAAGGACTTTCATAAACTCGCCAAGTTCATGCCGCTGCAATCAACACACTGTCTCTGTAGTTACGTATTTCCTGTCATGGCGAAATTCTGAAGTGTGAACTTAATGTAGGCCTTCAAAGTCTGTGTGATAACAAACATTAGAAAAGCCGGCAGTGGAACTTTTCTTAAAAGCAACTGCGAAACAGCAAAAGCAAGTGATAGCATAAGCTTTATATTTATTTAGCTTTTTCTGTTCATGACCAAACCCTTTCTTGAAATCCTGAAATAACAGTTCTATTTTTTGACGTAAATACCTCTATAAGGAAGGGTCATTCGGCAAAAATGTGTTACGAGAAATGGAAACGAAAAAGTGTAACTTCATTGTTATGTTACCTAGTAAACGTCATCTGTTTACACGGCATTGTTGTGTTACATTACTGCCGTCAACAATCCACTTTCGTTATTACGTAGGAAACGTCATCTGTTTACTCAGCATTGTTGTTACCTATAAAACATTACATTACCTTACATTACCTTACATTAAATTACATTACTTTACATTACATTACCTTACCTTACCTTACCTTACATTAAATTACATTACTTTACATTACTTTACATTACTTTACATTACATTACCTTACCTTACCTTACCTTACCTTACCTTACCTTACATTACATTAAATTACATTACTTTACATTACATTACCTTACTTTACATTACCTTACATTAAATTACATTACTTTACATTACATTACCTTACTTTACATTACCTTACATTAAATTACATTACTTTACATTACATTACATTACCTTACTTTACATTACTTTACATTACATTACCTTACTTTACATTACCTTACATTAAATTACATTACTTTACATTACATTACCTTACTTTACATTACCTTACATTAAATTACATTACTTTACATTACATTACCTTACTTTACATTACCTTACATTAAATTACATTACTTTACATTACATTACCTTACTTTACCTTACCTTACATTAAATTACATTACTTTACATTACATTACCTTACCTTACCTTACCTTACATTAAATTACATTACTTTACATTACATTACCTTACTTTACATTACCTTACATTAAATTACATTACTTTACATTACATTACCTTACTTTACATTACCTTACATTAAATTACATTACTTTACATTACATTCAGCTACCACAGACCCATCTTAAAAGGTAACTAATTCAAGTTAAATTAGCAAAGTCTTAATCAAACTTTACTCAGTTGTAAAGCATGTATAAAGGAAATATTTAGAATAAAGCCAATATATAAACTTCCTTTCCGTATAGACGTATTTACGTCAAATTCTCCGGAACCGTGGTTCCACTAACAACTTTTTCTTCCCAGAGATACTGGGTTAGAGATTGCTGTAGATCTTCAGTGAGAAATTAACATAGGCGGTGAGTGGACACAATAAATAAGAACGGTGGTGTCACGACAGTTTCAAGTAGAACGATACACTTTAACAGCTAGAACGGACACAATCATTCACGGTTTTACAGTTATTGGCCGCTCCCGAATAACTACAACTGCACCCGAAGATGGCTGTCTTCTGGGTTGTTGCGCCGTGTAGTCTGGTATTAAACACTAACCACTTGCGTTGAACAATCGGTTCCAGGTGGGGCACATCCTATTGCATTAAGTTACTGAAAGCCGTACGCGTGTTTCTATAGCAACACACAACGAACCATGTTAACTCAGTTAGTGGAGCGACGTCTGTGGGTTTCCATCCCGGGTACAGCAGCCAGATTGGTCCTGGGGCTCATCTACCGTCCTGCGGCCGGAGCGTGCAGAGTTACCTCCACGTCCCTATTAGCATTGTTGAAAATGGAGGTTTGGCGCAGGGGCATCTTTGCAACACACAACGCTGAAGTAAGTACGAGAAAAAGTAATTAGCCATTGTTACTGTTACTGACGTCGGGGTTCACGGCCTTCCGCCAGGATCGCTTCATGCTGACAGCGTAGAAGAAAAGCTGTCTCAGGCTGACCGTTTCCATGGCCCACATGGATTTTACGAAACCAACAATCCTGTGCCAACGCCCTGGGCTTATGAAGAATATCGTCCGTGTAATCCTGATTTAGATTTAACGTGGATTTCCCCAGTTTCTTCAGGCTATGCCAGAATATGTTACGACATGTTGAATTTTGTGCTTACATTTAGTGATCGTTTTCCATTACCATTTGACGTTACGTAACTTCATGAAATTGTATGAACCAATGAAACAAACTGGAAATATCGGTCGACGTAAACACTTCATTAAAGCCTAATTATGTTTTTCCTTCTGCTCATAATAAACTACCACTGCATGGTACAAGTTCTATAGTCTCACATATAACCACTTCTTTCTTTCTTTCTTTTCGCTCTCTTCTTCTTGTCTTCTCTCCTTCACATTTATTTCCTTTGCTTATGCTGAAAGAATGGCCACGGTGGTCTAGCGGTTAGAACGCTAGCTGGCCTTGTAATCCTGGGGTCTCGGGTTCGATTCCCGGCGGTGCCCGAATTTATAACTTGTGTTGGGCAAGGCCGTGGTCTAGGCAACACGGAGTTTTCCTCCAGGGGCTTCCCCGGTTTCTCCGTGGCATCCCAACAATTACTCCATTCACACTCACACAGAAGAAGGCAATGGCAAACCACTCCTGGATCATCTGCCAAGAACGTATATGAACAGGTCCCAGTCCGAGAAAAGGATGGAAGGATCCTGTTCATATGGACCTGTCGTCAGACAGAATACTACAAAAAAAAATAATAAT
This sequence comes from Zootermopsis nevadensis, assembly GCF_977971745.1. Classification (NCBI taxonomy): domain Eukaryota; kingdom Metazoa; phylum Arthropoda; class Insecta; order Blattodea; family Termopsidae; genus Zootermopsis; species Zootermopsis nevadensis. The sequence goes on from NW_028259160.1 coordinate 6,151,985, forward strand.
GCTGAAAGGCTAACAAAAATAATGATTAAAGGGAGAATAAGAACAAGAGAAGGAAAACAATTGGACAGGAAGTAAATAATCTTGCCGGACTGGCTCTTGTATAGTCACAGCGATATTGTGTGTTTGGTACTCGAATCGAATTGTACTGAAATTCGACAATCAATAAATACTTTAATGTGGATTGCGTAACTCTCTGATCACGCTGCATGTAGCTCAAACTGAACTCGGGACTTCTCAAAACCGTCTTACGCTAGCAAAACGTACCAAAGTGTGGGTATAATTAAGGACTAAAACATTTATTTAAACATTGTTCAACATGGTGAATATTAATAAAATACAGAAAGGAGTTATTTCTGAAATAAAAGAAGCGAGGTGGCCCGCATAATGTAGTGCGAGTGGTTTTGCAACAGCAGATTTTAATAAAGAAGACAGAATTGTAAATGCAAAATAGCTAATTATGAATTTGGAAAACATTCTGTTCACTTGATCTGACCAACGTACATTACTGGCCTACAATTCACAGGGTCATGGGTTTGATTCCAACCGTATTCTTTTGAGATTTTACTAAAGAAATTTTTTTCAGTAACCACAGATTCATATGATTTTGCGTAGACTGCACATTTTCGACAAACTTAACACTGCTTTGCTCTCTGTTACGTAAGAACACACAAACGCGTCCATGTCAATATTGAATTTCAGCTTTAGTGAACTATTATTATTATTGTTAGTGTTCTCTCTGACGACAGGTCCGTTTACTTGGCAGATGATTCAGAAGTGGTTTACAATTGCCTTCTTCTGAATGTAAATGATGATGAATGTGAAGTAATTGTTGGGATGCCACGAGAAACCTGGTAAGCCCCGGAGGAAAAATCCGTGATACCTGGACAACGTCCTTGCCCAACACAAGCTATAATTTGGGCACCACCGGGAATCGAACCCGGGACCCCAGGATTACAAGGCCAGCGTTCTAACCGCTGAATAGGCACACATAAAAAGAAAATTTTGAAAGGAACTTTTCTTATCAATGGATTTCTTTTCCGATTAATGCCCTTGAGAGAACGACAATGAATCTTCAGATTCCTTAAAAGGCGAGAAATTTATTAACCAGCTGAGTAATTATTAGCTAGCTTCTCAAGAAGGACTCTGCTTCATTCAGTTATGAATTTTACCTGCTAAAATATTTAACTTTAAAATTTGTTGACCAGGTTCATTACATTGACGTTTGTTCTATGAAGTCGGAAAACAACAAAACAAGTGCGTAGTTGTGCTGTTTCAATGCCAGAAGTTTTGTATAAGCATAACACGTGTTCAGGCTGTCGAGCAGAGTATTTTAACACGATTTGCTATTTGCGCGTGTGTTCTGAGTGGAGAAACGCGCAATTTACCTGGGTCCAGTGTCTCAAATATTACATTGGACATTATAAATTACTGAAGTATACTTGATTCACACGACATTTCGTGAGAAAAAAAACTACAGAAAAGTCGTGTATATGAAACATATATATCCCAGGCAATACACAACGTGCAGTGTCATATTCGCATGAGCATTCAAAACTTGTTACAAAAATTTAGATAATAATTATGGTTGCATTCTTGTGACTGTCTTAATCTTCGTGACTTGTATCTTCACGAAACTGGGTGACCGGCACAAATTACGAAGCTTAACGTCATGCAGGGTCATAAATGCAATTTGCCCTCTGTCTAGGTATTGTCCTGATCACCTTGTTTTTGTTTTCAAGCGCTTCTAACACGCACTTCCTTCAAATTCACAGACCACGTTTTACAGCCTGTTGGCTATAAATTGCAAAAAAACAACTGGTCTTCACTATTTTGAAAACTGAAGTAAACATAATTTTCTGTTGCACAATAACTTTCATGAACGAGAAAAACTCGTATGTCAATTTATTATTGGGAACCGACTTCCAAGGTTTCGGAAAGCTTTCGTAATCAGTAAAATTCAACAACAGGTAGTCGGTAATGAAATGCGTAACAGGAAGGAAAACGATATTTAACTATCTGAATTCAACAAAACATTTTGCTCCCGTGTCCAGCTCCATACGTCATAAAACGACGAGCGCGGGACGGTTGTGAATACAAGAGTTGTCACAGCATTTGCTTAGAGCCGGTCACTCTATAAAACTGAACGAGGCTGTCCGTGGTTTACCGCAGTTCCTCCGGGACCATGCTGGGAGACCGTTTTAAAACAGGCTACGATCGCTTTCTCCATTTCATTCCCCACAAGAATGATTCCTCCGAAGCCGGCAAGAAAGCGTCGTTAAACGAATTAACAAACCTATTCTAAACACCTATCCTACCGCTCGCCTGAATAAAAGAAGGAAACCCAGGAAAACCAGTACTCGGTGGAGACACCTACAGGAGTAATAAGGAACGAAAATGAGACGCACTGGAGCTTCAGCGAAGGAATTTATCCCTGATAATTTGCAAATTATCACACAATGTTCGTTTCCCGATGGCCAAAAGCTAATTACGTGGCCGCCATACAATCAGCGTCAGTCGTTTGGCTATAGCAGGCAAATTCTGAAAACAGCGTCTACAAAAAGGGTATAAGAAATGCTTCGTATTGCTACGAATAACATTTCTTCTGCGAAAGAAAAATGGCCCGAGAAAGCCAGAGATTTTCTACACAAACCGTGTTTTTATAATTTGAACCGTTCCTATAGTGGCCCAGACCCGAACGTAACAACCCATTGCCTTGAACATCTCAAATCCTCCAAGCATTCTGCAACACGCATTTGTCCCGAGTTGTCGCCACAATAGGTTATCTACGCCAGTAACTACAGCCGCCATCTTCTGATATCATTGTACAGTATAGCGTTACGTTCCAAATAATTGAAGAATGATCCGCTACGACGCGCCCGTGAGTACGAGTGTCCTGGCATCTAGTGGAGAAACTACCAATAAATCGCGCTTCACTCAAAACCACAGGAAAGCAGCAAGCACCTCTGAAACGTCGGTAAAATTCTGCCTGACAACACGGCGCAAAAACTCAGAAGACAACCATCTTCAAGGCGAGAACCAGAGATGGCACAATAAATAGCAACCAACCAATCAACGTTTCTGATTCGTTGTCAGCCGACATCGCCCTCGGTTTCAGCGTGAGTTTTTTTTAGTGAAATTTTCATTGACGACTGCTTTTATTCCAAACTATGTGCCACAGGCCTATATCTCGCGTGTGGCTTGTGAGGCCTCACGCATTTTATCCCTGTGGACACCCTTGTTTCAGAACCTGTAACACACACCCTTTCTTGAAAAGTTTGCAGTTGCTCAGATGTTAAAGAATTTCCTGATTTATAACACCTCCCGTGTTCATAGAGGGGGTTTGGCCATCCTGAAGCAATTGAATCCATTTCACACCTTCACACTGTATTTTTGCAAAGTCCGAATCTTCCCAACGATTGAATGTGAGACGGTAAATTATGCAGGCAACATAGTATTAAGAGGATAGTGGGAATTTCGAAAATACAGAGTGGCGCACGAAATGATACCCGACTGAAAGTTTAAATAAAGGCTTTAATATTCATGTAATGGGACATATATATTTATGAACACAAAGAAAAATTCATGGAGATTTATTATTTATGGATTACATGCTTAATATGACCACCGTTCTGTCGTGCAACTTCCGAAACACGAACGGCTACGTTCGTGATTACTCGATGGCACATATCCTCCGAAATTTCACCATACATTTAAACAATCAAAGCCCTGAGTTGCATGATTGAAGCTGGTTTTTTTGGAAACAGGTTTTCCTTAAAGTAACCCCAAAGGAAAAATTCGCAGGGGTTTATGTCTACAGGATGGAAGAGCATAGGATACCCAAAAAAATATTGGAAAGAACAATGTATGGGAGAAGGCCAGTGGGAAGACCTAAAGGTAGATGGCTGGATGCAGTGACGACTGACTCCAGAAATCTCCTTGGAACAGCAGCTTGGAGAAGGATAGCGTTGGATAGAGAGGATTGGAGGAAGAAGATAGAGGAGGCTAGGGCTCGATTTTGGGCTGTTACGCCATAGTAGTAGTATGTCCGGACTATTGGGTGGCCACTTCTGTCCACATCCGTGGCGAGCAGGATATCGGTGGGAAATCACACGTGGACCGAAACTGTCATGCAGGAAGTCCATGGACGTAACGAAGAAAGTAAATCATTGGCGTTGAATGTTATCAAGGTTCCCGAAGAAATTTGATTAGGCAATTTAATATTGACACGAAAATTGTGTCATGCAAAGACAAACGTATCCCGAGGCTGAAAATTAAAACAGACAGGAAATAACCTACTAACATCACGTGACAAACCGCCTATGACACTCGAAAAGCCACTTTTTTACGCGCTGTTTCTTAATTTAATGCGTACCTGCACATGTTCGCTGAGCGAAGTATTGAAAATGGAAGCAGTGTGGGAAGATATGTATATTTCACCTCTGAAATTATTCAGATAATTAACCAATTAACTCCACGAAGCACAGTGAGAGCAGCCGATGACAAATTATCCGGCTTTAATAGTGGAAGGCTCATAACTGCGGTCACGTGGTTACCCTTGTATTTAACGATGCTTTATCAATTGCATTGGTTATGTAGCGGCGATGATAGGGTAATGTAGAATAATCAAATCAAGGGGTAAGAAGTGGGAATTGTATGCACATTCATAGAAGAGACAAGAAATGAATACAAAATTTCAATAGGGAAGCCTGAAGGAAATACACCATTTGGGAGACAGGCGCAGATGGGAGGATAATATTAAAACGGAATTTAAGTAAACAATGGGAGAGAGTGGTTGAAATGGATGATCTAGTTCAGTATCACGTCTAATCGAGGGCGTTTGGACTAGTGACGTCAAAGCTTCGGGCTTGTTTTTATAGATGTAGCAAGTTTTCGTGAATTTACGGCTTCATCCTTTGATTATAAAATTTATTAAATTAGTTCGATGATTAATGTCGATCTTTTGTCAATGTGACTGACAGGAGGAGGTAGAGGTCTATAGGCCTATATAATTAAGTAAGTAAATATTATTTGTTTCAGTTTTTAAAACTGGAAATAGAATATTGCATTTACTGACTGCGTCATAGAATATTTACGTAATCCAACAACGTCCTATCACCACATGGAATGCAAATGCGGCCGAAGCTAACTGGATGTTTTCCATGACGCACTATTATTTCATAACGTAGCAATTAATCTAACATATGAATTCTTAATTATTAGTACGTACTGTGAAATGATTTTCAGTCTGTCATAAATTTTAAATGTCGTCAGATTACACTATTTCATTGGAATAATAAATAAATTATGAAAGAAGGAAATAAAAACGCAAGGGAAGAAATAGAAAAACAATGAAAGGAATGAAGAAAGAAAGAAAGAAGAAAGGAAAGTGAGACAAATACAGGAAGCAAGCATACATTCGCATTTCTTTTATGAAAGTTTATTTTTATGCATGGTTAAGTAATTATTATTGTCACATTCTTTCAAAAGTTTTCGATACAAAGATAAGGTGCAAAGAATGACATCACAGTTCGCTGGTCATATCGGGATATAGATGTTGCATGCTGTGTCTGGTATCCATAACTACGTGGCGAAAGTTTAAAATAAAAGGTAGTTTTTGTATATAAAGGGTCACATTGTCTCCACAGGAAGTCAGTTTCATATTTCCGCGCAAGCGACCGCCATGATGCTCAGAGTAAGTGTTCTTTCGTACGTCTTTGTAAAATGTGTGCCGGTCATCTTAAGCGGAATCCTGTGGCTTTGCTATATTAGACCGCCGGTGTCTTGTAGGACTACAAATTCGGATCAGTACGGAAAATGTTAGGTCTGCATGTTTTCACCAAGTTTCCATGTTCTTGACAAGGAGCGTATAAAGTAGACGGAACATGAGAAAATCATGATCATATGTTTTATAGCCAAAATTACTGAACGCGTTGTGTTTAGTAAGTTCAATTGGAGGTCTAGTCCAAAAATTAATTTTTTTGGATTGTGGTATTTTGGATTCTGGCATCGTGTATTCTTGTAAATGGTTACCAACGTCTCTGAGGAACACATCGCCTCCATCTTCAAGGTACCTGGCATCACAGCGCAGAACATCACAATCAACACTTAACCTCCGCGAAAACCTCAAATCTTAATTAAACGTTTCAATGTATCAATCCAATATGATACTCAAATAAAACTCAATAAATTTCCTCAAGGAAAATTAAAGCCCAAAACGATAAGGCAAACGAAACGTAAAATATTGACACCATTAAGCTTTGTGTTTTAGCTAAAGTATTTTCGATATGGCGTATTTAACAACACAATTTCCACATTGTGCGATTAGCAATGCAACAACAAAATTGTAGATGCAAAAAACAAATACGAAGACAAATACAGACTATCAAAGAATGCAATTAAAACAGGCCAATACGTCTGCGTTTAAGTGCTGGAAAAAATCTTTCGACTATTGCTGTTTGACTGAGACTCCGCGATGATACCATTCACAACGTTCATGTTTGGAAGGTATTTCAAGCCAGAACAAGAATACTGTAATTACTGTATATGAATTAACAAGTTTGACTAACTAATGAGTTTCAATGTGTGCAAAATTCATAACCAGCAGTAAAAACTACATTTAAACAAAGTTTTGATAACGAAATTTCCGCGACACCTCTAAGCATTTCCTGTACACCTTATAAAATATTTTTAGCCGCCATGATTGCATTTCCGAACCCTCGTTCTTGATAACAGGTACACATCGTGTGGGTACGTGATTAACATTTATGGACGAGCTGTTTCACTGTAAGATAACACTTGACCTTGCGTGCGTTGAAGTTAAACGTGTGTTGTGCTCATATGTCGCAATCTGCAGGCGTGTGCTCGAAGCTGAACGCAATGTCGAAACTTACAGAAATTTGCATGCAGAAAAGACTGGGCAATGTATCTGATGTTCAACTCGAGTCTATCTGCTCCTGCTCTCACGGTTTGTAATACACATCGGATACATTTTTGGAACACGAGACGTCAAATTGTTTCACACGCACGGAAGAAAGGGGTTTCGTAGCCAGAACACCTTGTTAGTATTTGATAGGCATTTCATTCGAATCTAATCCTGGAACCGCCAGCACGGACTTAGTCTGATTTCACAAAATAATATTTTTTTTTCGAAGCTGAATAACGTACACACCTGATAAAATTCAGTAAAACAAACTAAGAAAATTGAAGTATGTTTCACTCGCTTTCATAGTTGATGGATTGTGTAGCAAACTCATTCGGCTATTGAAAGAACTTGCTGGGTTAGCATGACACAAATACCATTTGCAAATTGTTTTTAATGAACGACGGCTTTCTGTTGCAGCTAGGAGTGTTTGCTATGGCACTAGCTGTGATCATTATGGCTGAAGAGGGAACACATACTGAGAAAAAATTAAACAGTCAAACGATGAAAGAGGACACAACGTTTGAGGATGAGAGCAGCACGAAAGATGAGAAACTAGAAATAAAGGGGGAACAACAGGAAAGAGAGAAGCAGACGGAGTACGAGGAAGAAATATGCCAGCATAGGAAAAACGTATCAAAATATGAGGAAGAATGTAAACACAACGAACAGTCTGTACTAGAAAATAAAGATAAGGGACTACAGAGCCAAGGAGAGGAAAATACGAAAACACAACCCGCTGATAAAGAGAAACACTTCAACGCCGACATAAATCCAAAGGAGGGTGAAGTTGAAGTATCAGAACTGCACCATTACGTTAAAGAATGGCGTAAGGAAGAAGAAGGGGAAGAGACCAAAGGGAATAAACATAAGAATGAAACTGGTGAGGGCATACGACAAGTGAAGAAATCAGGTTCTCTGGAAGAACAATCAGATCAACAAGAAGCTCAAAATAATAGACTGGAGAATCGTCAGCAAACCCAACATCTGGGTCATCTGTCTGAGGGATATCGTGTAACAGAACCGGAACACGATGAAGAACATCCGGCAGAGAGTCAGAGAGGGTTAAACTACTTGTCCAACTACCACGAAGATCACAACGGACACAACTTACAATACGCCTCCAAAATCTTCGAACATAGTTTTTTGAGCGGGCATTATGGTGTTCAGGCACACACGCTAACTGATAAATATCCCGTTCCACAGAATTTCCCGGTTTACATTCCAGAAGGAAAACATGCTTCATATCCTGTTGTGAAAACAGTGTCATATCCTACGAGACAACACGTGTCCCGTCCTGTCCCTACCATAGTACACGAACCCGTTCCGTACACAGTCTACAAGCCCATACCTTTCCCCGTCAAAGTGCCCGTAACGAGACCTTACTTTGTTCACGTGCCTGTGGAAAAGAGAGTTCCGTTTCCCGTTCACGTGAAAGTACCTGTACCACAGCCGTACGCAGTCCACGTACCGAAGCCATACGCGGTACTTGTCGAGAAAAAGGTTCCTGCACCGTATCCCGTACGCGTTGAAGTGCCCGTTTCTCAGCCGTATCCCGTGGAGGTCAAAGTACCGGTACCTGTGGACAGGCATGTGCCTGTTCCTGTCAAGGTTCCTGTTGAAAGGCCAATTCCTGTGCCGGTGGAGAAGCCTTACCCTGTTATCTTTCAAAAGGAAGTCCACTATCCTGTCGAGAAGAAGGTTCCATATCCTGTCAAGGTGAGAAGTGAAAGAGAACAAACAAGTAGGGCACACTCAGAAGCTGAGCAGGGGGATAATTACTGTTACAAGGAGAGGGAAAACAGGAAAGTAGCGCCAACAGAAAAATATCCTACAAGATCTGTGAACCACACAACTTTGTTTTAAGCGGAGAACTCAGATTGTTGTTATTTTTCATAAATTAAGATATTCCATTCTTGATGTTTATTTATCGTAGATACAAATCTCGTCGACAAATCATAAACTGCAAAGATACTCCGCTGCATAGACTCAAAGATTTTGCCTTCAAAATTTAGCCTATAACTCGTCTAAAAACATACCTGGATTAAAGAACATTCTGTCTTCATAAAAATTTTCTTTAGGCCCAAAGTGAAAGTTCATGTAAAATTATCTCTGAAAAATGGAAACTATTTCTCGTCGATAATCTGAGAAAGAAGAATTAAGTTAAACTGTCAACAGATTAGCTACTGAAAACTTTAACAGACAATGGAAAAATATTTTAAAGAATGAAAATGATAAAGATAAGGAAACTGAAAATATATAAAGGTATAATACAGACCAACACACTTGTATTTAGGGTGCCTCTGATGTAAATTATAATTAAGTAAAGTATGCACTATGCATTATCTTTAATCTAGAAGTAGCTGTGTTAAAAGTAAACTTGTCTAAAACGAAAAATGTTTAGATACCTTGATATTTCGTTACAAGCAGGTTTAGCCCTAATGCATTTCTTCAGACATACAACAGATCGAAAGAAATTTAAAGTAAAATTTGTACATCTTAATGAGATTTTAATTTTATGCACATGCCTAATTTTCAAAAAGTACTTCGCGTGTTACTATGGTCCGCTTCTATTGTGCTTCCCATTATAACCGTCAGAATACTACACAAAGCGCATAAAATCTTAAGAAACGTTATGATCGAATAAGCAAACGTAGTATTTCCCTTTCTTGTTGTAATAAAACATCGTCTGCATTGTAGGTGCACGTGGACAGACCGTATCCCGTGCCCATAGAAAAGCCATATCCAGTCAAAGCGGAGCAGGAGATCCCTTACCCAGTGGAGAACAAAGTCTCCTCCTACCCGGGCGAGAAGAATGTGTTCTACCCCGTGGAAGTCGCTGTGGACAAACCAATCCCTGCTGCAGCAGAGAAGCCATACTCAGCGTCTGTAGAGAAAGAGGCACCGTATCCAGTTGAGGAGAACTTACCATACCCTGTCAAGGAATCCGTTGTGGAGCCCACGCTGCATCCTGTGGAGAAGTCGGTAATTTACCCAATAGAAATAACCGTGCCCACATCACAGAAGACCGAGGAACGCATGGAGGAGGGAGGGACGTTGGACGACAGTTTTGGAGAAGGACATCAAGGATAGAACAAATGTCATGTGTCTGTTTTAATTTTTTCACGATTGTTTCTAGTTACAAAGAGCTGAGCTACTTGCACGTGCCTACAGCCTGCCTCAGTGTTCTGTTTTACCATTGTACCATAAGCAAAATGTCTTGTGCTAAGAATTACGCATGCCATGAAGCACAGTCTCTGTCTGAATACAGAGCTAGACACACCACTGCATACAAACACGTATATCAACCGCAGAGGTTAATTGATGAGAACATGATTCACTGGCAACTTGAGAAAGATTGGGGGGAAAACATATTCGCTCTCGAGGCATTATTCCGTAAATCCCACGAATGACTGAGATAAACCACAAAAGGTCAGAAAATATTTACCAAGGATCGAACGAAGAACATCGGATACACAATTCAACGCGTTAATAGTAACGTAACATATCCATTAATTTGTTGGTATGTGAAGGTTAGTCAACAGAAAATATAGTACCGTAAAGAAGCTTGTTCCGGAAGACGGTTGCAATTGGGAGATGACGTATATATAGTTCATCAGTTCAAGGAATATTAGATGGTCGAAATGTTATTACTGACCTGTTACGCAACAAATGTCGTTTTAATTATTTTTTTTACGTCGAGGCGGCCATGGAGTGAAAATGAAATTACTTTTGTTCAACGATGCCTGCAGTGAATAAACACACATAAAACAAAAGACAGAAAAAGTTTAAAAAATTAGTCCACAGTGAGCCGACGCTTGTAAAAAATCGTCGAGAAATTTTCAGTTCCAGTTATCATATCTAAACACTTCATTTATGATGTGTATGAAGTGGACACAAAATACTTGAATAAGGCATGGGGGAGACAAATTAAAACCTAGTTAAAAATGAGCTGTTTGTTGCAGCAAAGGAGTGAGTAGTGAAGAAATAAGAGGTCGAAACCTATCACATTCATTCCCTAAGATAATTTCTCTATACAGAAGACTGCATGCCTAACAACGAGATTTGTTTACCACAGCTTAATAAAACTATCTGTATCGGCGTTATTATCCTGACACACCTAGCCTTCCATTCCCTATTCCCACTTATATATTTTACAAATTTTATTCTCTCGTTTACATATAGCTTTTTTAATTATTTGCGTATGTTACTTTTTGCAGTATCAGTACAATACAGTTATTCTCTCATAATTTTCATCCTCATTAACAAAACGCCATTTTCCACACAAAAGTTGGTCTCTCTACTTCTCGCCCGAAAATACTTCAACACAATTTGCAAACATTATCTTACCCAAACTGGCATTATAACTAACACGAAATATTATTTCGTTAATAAGGTAGGAATAGTAATTAATAGTTCATCCTCTCTGTTAATGAAGCATTATATTTCCTTTAATAAAAAGGGTTTTCAATCGTTTTAGAATATTTTACATCTGTTCGCCAGTCCATTTCACTACAAAGTACAATATAATAAACAGATTCTCGTTCGTATGCTAACGAGACTATGCACTCAACTTGTGTCTGGGCTGCAAAATTATAGAAAACTGAAAATGATTCTACCAGTCATTCAAACCGCATTTGACCTCAGAAAGTGAACCACTTGAATAAAATACAACACTTCTTCAATGAAACAAAATCTTAAAACACAAACATAAAGTTCACATAACTCACACTGCGGATCGGATGCACTTCGTGAACGCCTACCCTGAAATGAAACCTGAAGTAAATATTTTCAATATGGCGTGTTCAACACTTCCTCCGAGATCGTTACGAGCTGTTTGTTCATGCACTATCCACCTCCCTCGTTCCCTCACGCTTTTGACGCAAAAGGGATGATAATCCCTGGATGTACTCTCATGTATTTCACTTAATCAAAGCAAAATTTATGATAATAATAATTTCATAAAAAAATAATTCGGCTTTGAGGTGTCAGTATCACAATTGTTGACTATGTGTTCAGTGTTACGTTTGCAGCCAGGATTCATAATAATAATAATATTTCTGAATAAAACGTTATACGTATTTCATACACTTATATTTTGTGTATCGTTAATATTTAAAAGTTGAAGGATCTGTCATATATACAGTCCTGTATAATACTGCCATACGTAAGACATATTATCGTCACGTAGGCCTATACCATAATATATGCATTGCATTATGATGTAATGTCTCTTTTTATATATTACAATATTACGTAAACCTGTAATATATGTAACATTATATCACATTATATATATATATAATCAATGACTCTGTGGTCCTTGAAGGACACATGCGATGTTCCTTAATATTTTTGTTGGTAATTTGGTAGGACTCCTTTGACGAACGATCAGATCGTCACATACACACACACACCACAACTGTTATCATACCACGCCACATAAGCATTTTGTATCAGTAATTTATCATATATACCATGTATTAGGCTTGTATATAATGTAATAAAACTCAACATAAGTACGCCATAAGTTCTGGAATAATCACTGACGCAAGATTTGCTCCGTCGCTATCACTGAGCCATCGTGCTAAAAGCAGATAACAGAGAAGAAAAGTCAAAGGTTTTCAACCCGCAGTTCGCAGGTCGCGTGTGACAAGCCAATACAATTTGTGCAGTCAGACTTACGTTTTATTTTTTGTGTCACCCTGGATGGTGAAAAATAAAAACTGTGCAGCTGGGTGAAGAAAGTAAAATCAAGAACTAGAATGCATATTACTAAGAAATGGTCAGTTGCACTTGGAGGGACGAATGCTAATAGAATTCAAGGAATTATATGTGTATTAAAAAGACAAGAAAAATAAAGCTTGTACAGGCCATACATAGATATATGACAATATTGGATAGGTGTATTCTTTGGAGTAAACTAATTTTCAAGAGCTGTTTCTTCACTGCAATCTCAGGTAATCGTCGAGACGTCCGGCACAACTGATATGAACAGTGCGGCAGGCAGACAGACAGACAGACAGACACTGATGGGCCCATAAATCGTTCTTCGCTCACTCTAGAGAGTGACAAACACCTAAAAACAGCAGAAAGCGCATCTGAAAACTCTAAAATATTCCTAATTTTGTTTAAAACATATAACATGCTCTCTCGCGAGAACAAATCTTTGTTAAAAGGAAGGAAATTAACATCCGTGTCACCAAGATTTATCGCCAGTTTGGTTAACCACGAACACATCCGCCGAAAGTGACTTCCATCAAACGTAAATTAACATCGACTCTTATTTTTGATGCCTGTTCAGTACGTACACAAAAAGATGGAAACATCTGCTGGTCTTATACTCCTAGGCATCGCTCTTCTTAAGGTGGCATCCAGTGGAGTTCAGCCTTCGGAAGGTAAGGTATTAATTTTTACAGGACGTCAAAGAAACGCCACACCTGGTACTCGCTGAGCAGTTTCTACGACGCTCTGGACTGGCTGTGAGGACGGAAGAATGAATGCCTACCGCGTCCTCATCTATCCCAGACCGCGCTCATATACAAACATTAATGAACGTACCCGTGAAGAATCATATTTTCATAATGTTCTTCACGAACGCAAAATATAACAACCACAAGTGGAACGTGTTAACAAATGTCAGTAGAACCCAGAAATGTAAAATTCTGTAAAAATATATTCGACGGGTCTCAGAGTTGTTACGTGTTTACAGAAGGACGGACTGACAAACATGGTTTTTGCAGCCCTTCTCCCAGGTTTGTAATTGGTAAAACTATTAAACTGTATTAATTATTATTAAGTATAAATATGCTTACTTTACTTAACATCAATTAATTATGTAATTCAATGACCCAGGGTCTTCATTTAAAAGCTTTGTATTTGCCCAGCAAGTCAAGAAATTGCCCTCTTTTATGGGATCCTAGGGTTCACTACCATATTTACAAAAGCCCACCACTGAACCTATTCTGTGCCAGTTGAAACCTGTCCGTGTGATCGTAATTTACTTTCCTCATGTCCGTTTATAAAAATACCCCAACTATGTCTGTTACTCATTAACTACATATGTCAAGTACACCTTCTCATTCTGGTTCAGTCTTGGTTTAATGACGCTTGTCAGACATTATGTTGACAGAGTCATTGTGCACGTCCAGCGACGGATCGGCTGGTGTGTGCAGGGCATTGTCGGACTGTCCGGCTGTACAAGATAACATTCGGTACAGAAGACTGCCCTTCCCCGTCTTCTGTCAGTCCAAGAATACGGACCAAATCGTCTGCTGCTCCAACACCAGGGGGGTCGAGTCGATGAAGCGAGGTGAGGTTGTTCGTAATTTTACTTCGGAGTTTATTCGTAAATGCTGAAGAAAGATACCAGAAGCACGAAGAAACAGAGAAGCATTTAGCAGGGTTCTTCGTAACAAAGTAAAGTTGTGGCACTATACACCAAGCAGGCGTTTGGGGGAGAGAATCTTTCTTTAACAGTTTGCTTTGGGGGGATGGGAGTGTTTCTCAGTACTTTTTGAAACCTAAATATTTCGACAGAGGAAATAGTTCGTCAGACACTGGCATGAAGAATACTACGTACAAGCGAATGCTGCTCCTTTTTTTTCAGTATGTGAAGGGCCCGACTTGAATAAATCCGTACCTCAGGAAGACACATCAAGGGCTAGAAGATATAGCGAATATTATGCCATCTACGGGGGAAGCTACGTGATTGAAAGGGAATTCCCCCATATGGTGAGTGCGTCTGCCACGGTACACACTTCCTTCTTGAAAAAATATTTTGCTCTCTCTCTTTCCTTCTTCTATTCTTCCTTTTCCTCTCTATTTCGTGTTTCTCTCTTGCCCTCTTTGTATTTTTCCGCTATCTCCTCCTCTTTGTCATTTCCTTTATCTTCTTATTTCTCCCGCTTTCTCTCTCTTTCCACCCCGTTCCTGTTTCTCTCATTCTTTGTCTCTTTCTTTGTTCCTGTTCCATACAATTATTACGCATTCATAAATTTTATTAATTCTTGTTCCAATGTAATATGACAACTTTAAATGTACAGGCATTTCTTCTAGATGAGTTGTTTGCTAATTTATGTATTTCACTAGTCTAAGTATTAATTTATCAGATACAAATCCGTTGATGCAATTTGTAACACTACAGAATCTACACTGCATAACAGCCGGAAATCGTGTTGCTGATAAAAGATCAGAGAGAAAAAATATTTTAGATAATGTAAATAATGAAAAATATTTCAAACAAAGCCTACAGATCATTATACTATTCTACATATCATAAATGGGGTCTTTTGGAGGAATTTTATAAAGTTTTATACGAAATGTAGACTTTATATAAAGCAGAGGTTTATAATAAACCGCTACACATCAAAATTAAATTCGACACATAAATCTTAGACTAGACCCCGATTACAATATTTTGTGAAAACCCATTTAGTAGTTCCAAAGAAGAAACATACTTATAGACACACTCCAAATTACGAGTACATTTTATACACGTTCTGTACAGAATGAATAAAAGTAGTGTATGTATGTTGTCCTGTTGTCCAGGCTGCCGTGGGATTCCTGAAGAGGGGCCAAACGCTCTGGCTGTGCGGAGGGTCACTAATCCACAAGAGATTCGTGCTGACCGCCGCCCACTGCGTGGAAGATAATTCGAGATATCGATAGTAAGTACGAGGGGGTTCAAATGCTAGCGTTATCGGAGTTATAGGTTCAACAGATACCGTTCGAGGGCGATTATGACATATCAAGATTCAGCAGAAAGGTCAAATCCGCTCGTTATTGGTTTAAGAGCCTCGAAGCTTGAAGATGGAGACGATTCCTTCCTTCCTAGAAACTTTGGTAACCACCTGCAAGACAAAGCTTCTCTAAAAGGAATATACTCCATGGTGTTAGGTTTCAGATACAACGAACGCCGTGGTCGTCGAGTGGTTACAGCTGTTGCTTCGTATTGAGGAGGTCATGGGTTCGATTCTCAGCACAGAGATCAATTATACTGACTTAGTGTTCCACTCATAGTTTCTCTCAGTATTTTCCGCCAAATTTCGGGACAGCGGCTTCAATTAAGCCATGACTGCTTCCTTTCATATCCTTTCCAGTTAATTACTCCACAATCGTCTTATCGCTGGATGCTATAGGTCTGTAATCGGAGTAACTAAAAAATAGCCAAAGCTTATAGGTGACAGGGACACGAAAGATGTTAATGAACTGTAGCAAGAATTCCCTGATTTTAATCATAAACAGCACAATCGAAAAAGGCGTAATTACACGGGATGATGTCGAAAGAGGGCACGTACGTTAAAATATTTGAATTCACCGTCTATTAAAATGCATGCGAACAACAGACGACATTAGACCATTTATTAAGACGCCATTATTAGATTCAGTTACAAGGACTAGACCCATTTTGAAACGCGCAGGTTCCTTTATAGACATGTTGCAAACAATAAACAAATATACACCATTATGGAAGGAACATGACGTATTTCGCGCATTCCCGCAGTGGCAAAGCCCGATTCGTGCGTCTCGGAGACACAGATCTCAAGAGCTCCGTTGATGACGCTGATGTACAGATGTTCAACGTGGCGAGGCGGATAGCCCACCCTGACTACAGGAAGCCCGAGAAATACCACGACATCGCGCTGCTTCAACTAGACAAAGACGTGCGTTTCAACAATTTCGTGAAGCCAGCCTGTCTTCACACGCAGAACGCTGTCCCTGACGACATGCCAATAGCGACGGGCTGGGGGCTCACCGAACCAGGTCAGTGACTGGAGACATCTCCAGCTATGTCAGTCAGTGCATTGAACGTAAAGGGAGTCGGAACAAACAAGAATCAAACAATGGCCTCATATACCATTTTTGTGTTACGAACGTAATAAGTCGGTACAACAACATATTTTATTCCGATTATGTACAGTGTCAGTTACAGTAGTATCATCATCCCGATCTTTATTGAAAGCTTAGGAGCACTACACGTTGAAAAATTAGGTTACTGGACGAACATGCAAACGAAGAAAATCAGCTTTAACATGGCGTGGCGTGAAAAAAAAACACATTTGAAATGTTAGTCTACTCGAAACAGTACACCTTTCAAGTTTTGTTAATGTTATTAGGAATGATTCATAGTTGGCTCCGATGATAACTGATGCTCGTATTTCTGCAAAACTTGTAATCGTCGGCTCAGTGTGATGCTGAACTCCCTATGTTTATTCTTGATCAATGATAATTGTGAGCGGAGCGTAGTCTCTTAGGGATACTACAGGTCCTCTACGTCCAATCTTGTGGTTACTGTAAAAGAACTAGCCCTAACTGCATAAAAAGTAAAACTATTTCCAAACTTAAGAAAATGATCTGTTTCCACTATGAAGCATTCGTAAAATATAAGATCATCTTAATTTTACAACGATCTGATTGACTTAATAAGTACAGACTCACCACTTACACAGGAGTGAGAAACAACCAAATACAACCCCTTTTCAGTTGTTATATTTCCTTTCCCACAAAATATGGGAGAAACCATGAATATCTGAAGGCTGAAGGGCATGAGAGATTGTCAATGCTGATCTTCTGGGTGGTGACGTCGCGTGGACTTGTATGTAGATACCAAAGTTTCAGAGGACTATAATTCCTCTATGATCAGGCAATTGCAGAACGAGGCAGCAAGCACATCTCGAATGTCGGGCGATTGAAGACGAATGCACTGAGTTCCTCCGAAACGCTGGTATATACATACGCGCTTCACGATTCATAAGAGCGTCATAAGACATCCTCGTCGCCGTGAAAGCCTTGAATCTCATTCGGAATGACAGAGGCAGCATAGAAACGGTAGTTTCAAACTCTCAGGTAGGAGGGCGACGGGTAAAAAGCTCCTAAAGGTGGATCTGGAGTTCCAGCCCATGGACAAGTGCAGCGACGCCCTGACCAAGAACGTGAACCCATTACAACTAAAAGAGCAGCTAGGCGCTGGCCTCTTGGAGGACTCCATGTTGTGCGTCGGAGTGCTGGAGGGGGGCAAGGACTCGTGCCAGGTGAGGATGTTCCTCTATATAAGACCTGAGGTTTTTCACAGCGATGAGTATGAAGATTTCTGTCTTCTGGGTTGTTGCGCTGTGCAGTATGGTCGATGTTAACCAACGTTTCAGAGGTCACACTGCCTCTGTCATCAGGGCAATGAATGTTGTCAATTGGCTACACAGTAATCTTCATGTTCCTCTATAAGGATAATTACTGTCATTACAAAATTCATCTGAACGTCTCGGTCAAGTAATTATCAATACTGATATGCACTTGGAAGGAAATAGGTATTCAGGCTATTCTGACTAAAATTATTTTAAAATTGTCCCTAGTCCATTCAGAAAAGTTACAGGATAATAACTTCACTTAGACCAGAACGGATTTCTTCGAAATCCAGTTTACGTCTTCACAAGCTGTTTTCCCTGTTACGCACTTCATGCATCATTCTTCAGGCCGCAGCTATACTGTAATTTCTATATGTTACAGGGTGACTCTGGTGGACCGCTGCAGGTAATGGCTCACTCGCCTATGTGTGACTTCGATATAGTGGGTGTAATATCGTTTGGCGTTTACTGCGCAGTGGAGGACATCCCCGCCATCTACACCCGGGTGTCTAAGTACGTGCCCTGGATCGAAAGTATAGTGTGTTCGTACACAGACAGATCCTGAAGCTTCCTCTCTTTTATTTAGGAATATTTAAGGCTACTCTCAACAAATTAGGTTTACCAATATGGATATCAATGCAAACAGAAAAAATAATGCTTTCTCATCTATCATTCACTTATACACTAATTTAAAAGCTACGCAGTACAACTGAATGGAACGTGAGGCTGGAAATTCCCACAATTTGATAGGGTTCAGAAACTATATTTCTTATAAACACGTTGTATACCACGCTATGGGCGACATTAAGAACACAATTCAACATTGTCTTGTTTTTTATATAGAAGTCTCATGAGAATAAATATAGTTCTGAAACATTTTTGGGAGGAAGAAAAATACCTGTCAATGTATGCTAAGAGCCAATTAAATATTACATACTTAACAATTCCCTTATAATTTAAATAAGAAAATATACCCTATATTTATGGCATCATCGATTTACTGTTCCGGAAAGACTTCGCAGACATTCGGAATACCACGACAATTTTACCACTGGCAGCTAGATCAACAACACCAATGGTTTTGACGGACTCGCAAATTTCTGATGTAGAAAATTAAATGGAGACACTTACCAGCCTGCATAGTCCTAAAACGTTACGTAATACAACTTGATATTAGAAAAAAGGCCTATGCAACTTCTTATTAAGACAAGGCCAGAATATGAAGCAACAGTATTACGTAGGATTTGAGGTTTTCACGACGGCGAGTCTGAAGATTTCTGTCTTCTGGGTTGTTGCGACGTGCAGTCTGGTAGATGTCTACCAACTTTTCAGAGGTCCTTGCTGCCTCCATCATCAGGGCGATGAATAAGCTTTCCGTTTGATAGACGTAATTATTGGGTCATTTATGCCTAGTATGAAGGTAACAAATATGCATAAAATTTTTGTAATTTTTAAAATTGAAGAACAATGCTAAGATGCGAAACTTTGAGGCTGTGTCTGACAAATTTAAATTAATATCTGTGTCAGTGGGAATTATAAACGCTGATTGTTCACTTATTGTTTATGGTAACCCACAGCTGTTTGTATCCCACCTCTAAAGACTGGATCATTTGATGAGAGAATGGCGTTGTGACATCTACACAGCCCTTTTTGATTTGAAGTAGGGGGTAAAATACATAATTTTGCAAAATATATGACGCAATACAGAAATTAAGAGAAAGGAAATAAAAGCTTCTCTTACAAGCGCTGCTTTAACTTAAGGGGACTGTGTGGAGGAAAGCTGTGAAAAATATCTTAGCATAAGCTACATAGTAAGCCCACACAATTTTACAAAAGAAAAATAAAGACAAGAAGGAAAAGAGATTTTTTAAAAAAAGACATGAAGTAATAAGGGCAAATTAAAAAAAATGTGAAGCAAAGAAAACAAGAGAGAGCGAAGAAACAAGAAAAGGAAAATAGCTATACAGCATCATCATATCTTCTTTAAAATTTCATTTCAACATAAAATATTCTGCGTCGTCATCACAGATACTTCGAGTAAAAGACTTCAACCTCCAACCATCACGAATCATTGGAGATCATGCTCACTGGTCTCTGAAATAGCTGGACGCTGAACCCGTTTGCTGGTGTCAGAACCACGCCAGCCTGAAGGTTCCTGTCCAAGGACGTGACTCCCCCTGGCGTTCTTATGCGGTACGCCCTGAGAACTGCGGACAGGATCGTCTTGGCTTCCATCATCCCGTACTTGTACGCCACACAAATCCTGCTCCCACCACCGAAGGGGATATAAGCGTAAGGAGGGTGGCTGCCACCTGAGAAGCGTTCTGGACTGAAGGACTCCGGGTCGGAGAAGTACGCAGAGTTCCTGTGCGTCATGTAGCTGAATATCACAGCGCAGCTGTCTTTCGGAAGGATGTAACCGTTTTCTAGTTGAGTATCTTCTTCAATTTCTCGAAAGAGAAGCGGCACTGGAGGATAAAGACGCATCGTCTCCTTTATAACCTGGGAACAGCATTCAGCTTATGTAACGCAGAGCCTTGAAGTTACTACGTCACAACCAGTCTTGTTTCCCCGAGTGCCCGGAGTAGGCTTTAATGAGACTTTTTGCCGTTTACCTCAAACCCTTCAGGCGGATATTGGAGTGCCTTATAATGACCTACTATAGCTTCCTTCCACTCACTTCAATTTCATCATTCACATTTATCCTACCATTCTCTAAAAAAAGTTGTTAAATAAACTATAAGGCAAACAGTAACTAATTAAGTGGCTGTTTTATAGTCTAAACCAGTCATCGAGTGACTGGATAAATTAAATTGAAACAAAACAAACATTTTGCAAAATTTCATCAGCGGACATTTTATATATAACTTTTCGGACAATACAAACATTTTACTTGAAATTCATGTAAACCATCTTCATCTAAATTCAGATAGTTTCTCAGTTTTCCGCGTAGCTTCTTTAATTGTATTTGACGTTTCGGTAAATACTGTCAACGCTAGTAGGGCCACAATCACTGGATATGGAAACTATAATTTTCTCCAAAACGTCCAATTGATTTAATGAAACTAATGAGTCCAGCTTGAGCACAAAATTTCGTCCACATTTATTTTAAATTCTTTAAGTGCAGAATGATAGTACTCTTTACGAACCGCTTTGAAATAACACAAATATTACAGAGTTTCGAGATAAAATACCGCATACCTGCTCGAGGTACTTCATGCTGCTGAGGTCACTGCTAGTAGCGGCTCTGAGAATGTCCTCTCCAAAGATATTTTTCTGTTCTTCGAAGATTCTGTCCTGGGCTTCCTCGTACACTCCTAATAATGATAACACGTAGCAGCATGTGAGGGCCGTCACCCTGGTACCGGTGACTATGAGGGTGCACAGTTCATCCCTGATGTCATCCAAAGACAACTTGGCGTCTTGTATCAGCAGGTCCAGCAGACACATTTCCTTCCCTCGTATCCACTGTAAATATTCTACTTGCTTCCCGTCTCTGTTCTGACGAAATCCATTGCGATGCGATTCCAATTTATCTTCAATCACCTTATCAACAACTCCATGAAAGTATTTCGCACAAATTTCTTTGTCTTTCTCATTTCGTTTCTTTCCATAGTGTATCCAGTCTTCTATTGTCCAAGGCTTCTTAAATGTTTCCCCTACTTCCTCCATGGCGCACAACAAGATTTTCACAAATACACCGTTTCCTTCCATTTGGGAATTTACATTTGTTCCCATAGTTGCTTCGCACATTACGTCAAGAGCACATGCACACACGAACGGGTAGATGTCAACTATGCAGCCGCCAGCAAGTGATTTAAGTTTTCGTGTTAGGATCGAACTATTCTCAACAAAATTTCCCATAAACTGATCTAGAACATTGCTATTAAAGGTCGATGAAATTATTCTCCGATGATTTTTCCATTTATCACCAGACGTTACTATACCATTACTACTGGCAATACTTGAAACGAACGTATTTTTTTTATTCAGTGCTTTGTTGGTGAGAAGGGTTTCAATGCTTTCTGCATTTGATAAGACTACATATAGTTTATCCCCCTTCCAGAAGCGAACTACTGGTCCATATTTGTTTATGGCTTCAACAAGTTCTTGAAAAAACTGCACAAAATTACAACCTGTAAATGCTGAAACATTACTCAAAATTGGCAATGTCGATGGTCCTGGTAAATTAGATGTAATTGTTCTAAGCCGTTTCTGTGTCCGATAATGGACCAGATAAAGGGGCAAAGATACAGTGAACAGAAGTATAATTGGTACAGTCCACCAGGTTGAATATATGTTAATCCCATGACCCAGAGACTTCACGTATCCCGAGGCGACTTCCGACCATACTCGTGAGGAAACAAAGTTGGTAAAGAGACCGCTGTTTACCTGATTTGCGACGGTCACAATAATCTTCCACCAGGATTCCAACACATGCGGCAGTTCCTTCAAAATTTCACTGCTTATGAAGCTGATGTTATCCATTTTTGTATAAAAATATAATTTAATAAGAAATGAACGATCGGTGTTTGAATCAAGTTATCGTAGTACATCTGTTTCCAAATCGCTCTTATTAAGGGTCATAGCAACTGAATATCTTCTCTTCACATACTTCCATGTGTGGGAAGTGACAGATAGCTTAAGCTGTCGACAGACATCCACGAAAGTTACTTTCTATTAGCACTTATTTAACTCATAAACGTATTCACAGCAAAGGACACAGATTTCTAAGCCAAAACGTATTATGTTTATAGGAAAGAGTTAAAATCACAAATTGGGTTTCCATGAACACATATAACGAAGCAATAGGCTACACCATGTTATTTGAGAATTTAGATTTATAAAATATTATTATGTTAAATGACTACCAAAAAAATTAAATACTTAAACAAAACTGTGGCCCGCTGCCAAACTGTTAACCGTATACAAACAGCTGGTGACGAACAAACTGTTACGATAATAAATTTGAGCGATAAATGCACATTCAACTCCGATCTGTTCCGCTCTGCCCCGTTGCACGCAAGACGTCTGAGGAACGAGTCGGATGTGCGAACGCCTCGCCCCGCTGGTGTGGACATGCACACTCACTGCCCATAAACACAACGTCATTTATAGGGATTCAATGACGTTGTTAAGCCTTGGCACCTAGATTACATAACGTTAAATGCAAGTATAACTAATGCGAAATAAAATGACACATGGCCAAGCATTTTGGAGAGGCTGAACAAGAGATGGGTAGGCGTACAGAAGTTCCTACCCTTGTGTTTTCTCGTTAGTTATGTTAAAGTCGATTGGTATCACAGGCCACTGTGAAAGCGACTCACAAGTGCAATTCTCATTGGCGTCAGTTATACTTTGTTTTTGTTTGAGACGAAGGATAAAAAGCTGAATAATTAATAACTGACGTTCAAAGGCTTTCAAAACACCACGACACTTACAGGCACTTCATCAGATGTTTCGAAACTTGATTTAAAGAGTACAAGGGTTACTTCATTGTTTGACGTACACAGGACAGACAAAGAGAACAACAACAGCTCACGGAGACTTAATTATCCTCGGTTCTTCCGTCCTACATATTACGAAACACCTTCAAAGGACAAAACAGTTTCTACATGAATAGTAACGTAAACGTATTTAAATTGGGTGACTGCAGTCTATAATTCATAAAGTACAATTATGTATCGACCGGGGTTCGATCCCCGACGGGGGCAGAGGATTTTTCCTCTAGCCTCTGTGTCCAGACCGGCTCTGGGGCCCACCCAGCCTCCTATCCAATGGGTACCGGGGTCCTTTCCCGGGGGTAAAGCCGGCCGGGGCGTGATGCTGGCCACTCACCCCCATCTAGTGCCGAGGTCAAGAAAGAGAGGAGCTATACCTCCACTCACCCCAAACGCCTACATGGCGTATAGCGGGACAAACTTTACTTTTACAATTATGTATAGAAATTATAAGCGCAAAGAAAATGCACAACTGATGAGAAATTCATAAATACAAATTACGTACATAAGTTGTTAAATGTCTAAAATACAGACTTGGTCCTGGCTAGTTTGTTTCTATGTTTAATTAATGATACCGTCCCAGCAATAACGATTATAGAGTATCTAATGAAAATCATTCATAACTATCACACCATATCATATCACATTCCACAATACAAACACCTCAAACTGACACGCTTTAACTAAACGAGTGATTTAAGCGTCTTAAATCATAATGGCGACACATCAACTATGTTCCTGTTTAAAATCCAATTTTAGAAATTCATAACCCAACACGTGATAAAATTAGATTATACCTTTCAGACTGAAACGACACCTGACCGTAATCTTGAAGAGTGCTAGGGTAAAACTCAGAAATATGCAAAATAACAAGAATGTGAAAGATCTAATAATGTTTTATTTCTTATGGTAATATACGCACAAACGAACTGACCTGAGACGATCCGTGGAAGAAAAGCTCACACTGCACTCAATAAATACGCCTACGACGAAAGTTTCCTTCTTACTAAAAAGCATTGCCTTCATATGCTAGTAATCGAAACTCATTCAGAACGACAAGAAGGAACAGAAAACATACGCATGACTTCAACTTTCTCGAAATTCAGTGGCTTTCCTACATTTGTTCTGTGTTAAGATCTTCTGCTGAAACAAGTGAAGAAGCATTTATTGTACTAATTACATTATAAATTAAAGCTTTTATGTAAAGTGGTCGTTAAAATTATCCAATCTAAATTCATACTGGAATGGCTTGAAATTTTTCGTAAACTTATGCAGTACCAAATTCAATGAAAATCGGTTTATGCGTTCTCGAGTTATTTCATGGATACTGATAGCCGAACCAAAGAACGGACGACAACGGAGCGATTATAACAGGATGGCGAAAGCGCCTAAAATTTACTCTAAAAACAATAATCTGCCAAACTACATAGCCTCATGAGGTACTTACACATATTATCCGCTTGCTCTTAAAATTTCGCTTTATAGCCACCTTTTAATGTTGAGAGTTCTTTGTCTTCCTGTTTCTGTATTTACTACATTCGTTCTTTTTTCTTTCTTTCTGTTGGTTTCTTTAAGACAAACGGCATGACTCCATTGAAGAAGAATCCAAGCATCTCAAGGCGTTATTCATTAGATTTAGATTGACATTTATAACTTTTATTTGAAACGCTTTGCGATGGAATGAATATCAAACACTGACATTGACATTTATTGAGTCTATTGGTACTTACAATTTGCAGTGTCGGACATGACTGGTCTTCTTGTCCGACTTCTCCCTATATTTACATTCATCTACACTCTATTTCTTTCTACAAAACCTATCTTTTTCCATTTCTCTTCTCATATTACTTAACATAGCACAGCCAATACAAACGCTTTTAAACACCAATATATCGGTCAAGATTCGAACCCATAATTAAGGTGCTGGAACGATCGAACCCCGCGTTGCTACTGTCAGCAGCACAGTAATAACTGTAACAAACAGAGACGGAAAGGACGAACCATGAATGCAGCGGAAAATGTCAGCATGAATATTGATGTCTTGTGTTAAATGGAACCTTCCCAAGGCACCGATTCTTCGTTGTTTGTGCGGCACCCTGAGTCTTATGCCACCTGACGGCTGTTCCTACAACTCGCTGACGGATGAATAAGTGCGTTTCTCGCTTTTCGGGGATTCAAAATTTAGCGGTATTAATCCGCCTTCATGGCTTGAACTCTTTTTGTACAGAATGTACCATTCAAGACTCAGCAATAATCACAACTGGTGTACACAAATAAAATCAAGATGAGGTTTACTACGTGTAATAGACTCTCGGAACCTCCACAATGATACTAGAGGAAGACCCTGGTTCCTCGGCCGCTACGCAAAGGCTGTGAGTGTAAGGTCATGGTGTTTTCAAGAGTGTTCATTCTCGAACATTACTTCGGATCGTAATCGTTTGCTGCTTTTCGTGAAGAAAAGGGATTTATTCTGATAGGGAAGTACCGAATGAGACACTACATCGTTTTGGGACACAGGAAGAATTCGTGGCAAGCGCTCATTGAGTCACAAAACAAAACAGTTCATCAATCAGCTGCAGCAACGTGATACGGCTGCAAAAATTCAATATGGCCGATGGTTTCCTTGCTTTGTGCGAGAAGGAATTCATGTGCAATTAGGGAAGTTTTTAGTCGCAAGACCTAAGATAGGAAGACAAGTTCAGAGATACAGGCGCAGACAAGTGAATAATATTAAAATCTTATACAAACTTAACATAGTGTGAGGATGTAACTGGATTCTGCTCGCCATTACAGCTCTGCGGTAACTGATTCGTTTGTAAAACACAGAAGTTAAAAGCCAACGATACATAAAACGGAATACCGTCGTTGACAAAACTAAATACAAATGAATATGGCGGTTGGAGAGAGACTATTGTATGTGACTGAAAGGGCTCAAATGATTTCTTGATTAACAAACTAACGAACTCACTACCTCTCTACACGCTTATCTGAGTGCGTACCAACCGAAAAATTAGTCAACAAACCACCTAAGTGACTGACTAAATTTACTGTATACAGCAATCGAAAAAAAACTAATAATTATTCGGGAGATCAAGAAAATTCCTGCTGTTATGGAAGCCGAAAGCTCATCACCATCATTACAAAAGCACCTCCCTGCTAAAGATGGGCTCCGTTACGAGCCAGTTTATTGCAGCTAAAACTGACAACAGAAAGTAAATCTATTCTTTGCTACGATTATATAAACCCTTCAAGAAATACTTGATTTTAAATTCTCTTTTAGCACTTCAAGACATTTCGTTTCACGTATATTATTTAGTGTAGCAAATTTAGCTGGGCCAGGTGATCAATTTTCTGCCGCATGGAAGTTTAAGACGCATTCACAATGTAAGAATTATTGTGTTCAACATTTTATTACTAACCGAACTTAAGAACCGATAAATCCACAAAAAAGAGAATAAAAGAGAATAATTATTATTTCAGCGAATACACTTCAGAAAAAATTCAATTACACAAAGGAAAATATTCTTTTTAATAAGTGTCTAAAACGAGGTTTATCTTTAATATATTTAAGCATTCTGAAGAAAAAACATGAGAGAAAATTGTTAAGAAAAGAAACTTACAGAAAATTCAATACGTGCTACAGACTGCTCGCAAGAGAGAATTATTTCCATTACGTATAAAAGTCCAAGCGAAAAATAATATATTCTATTAGATTATTTTATTAAAATTATTATTTTTTATTTCATAATGTAAAAATATATATAAATACAACGTAATATATAATAATACGAAACACCCAGGATATATAACATGTAACACACAATGAGTTAACAATACTTATTATATACAATGTCACTAAACGTCGAGTAGCACATCTGCTAGTATTCGATATGTCCCTGGTTCAGATCTCCGCTCGCAGACCTGCTATGTTGATTGAGGGTTTCGAGACATTTCTCAGTCCGTCCAGGCAAGGATAGTATCTTAAGCCAATCCATGACCGTTTCCTTGCACATCCCTTCCAATTCATTATTCACTAATAATCCTGTGAATAGACACTATAGCCTACAGTATAGACATAACACAATAATTGCAATGTAACAATATAGAACGTTATTAACATTGCGCTAAGGAAAATAATATTTGAACTTAAGAAGGAGAAAGTAACAGGATGGTTGAAAAAATTACGTAAGTGGGAGCTTCACAATTTGTACTCTTTATGTAAAAATGTTACGGAAATTAAATTAAAAAGATAAAATGGGAGATTAATGTAGGAAGCGCGTTCCGTTGTTTGTTTAAGGAGACTGAACCACGACAAAACTCCGGAAATTCGGAACCGGATCTGAGATTCGAATCGCGTACATCCTGAATAAAGTTTGGAGTGTTGCCGCTACACAGACCTGGTCGGTTATTCGGAATTTACAAGGAATTCTTTTATAAGTTAAATAACGGTTGCCTAAGAAACATTCTATAAGATGTAGAGAGTGAAAGACAATTTTGTACTATAAAATTCCGGAAACAGGAAAGCTGCCAGATGAAGCTTTTAAGACTGAAAGCTATTTGTTCTACCTGGTGCTAACGCCCATCAGTTCAATTTGAAAATACAAAATGTAGGACAGGAAACATAGCAAAATGCTGGAACACAATTGCACATGCAATATGCAATTCGAATTTCGAGAATTACATAGGCTCTTTATATATGTATGAGGTGTTATAAAGTTTGCATTAGCAGGTTACTTCGTTTTGTTCGAAAAGTCGACACTGCGATGGTATGTGAAAAGTCGTCATTTCTCAACTGAAATGGGCACCTGCGGGACTAATACTTGTTTCACCCAAGGAAAGAGTTCGTTAGAAAACTGAATTCTGTAACAGCGTTTTAAGAAAGTATTACACAAAGAAATATAAGACTCAAACTGTAATCAAATTTCAATCGAGTGAAATCAGTCCTAATTATCTATTAAGTGAATTTGAAATTCAGATCTCTGTATATAATGAGTAGGTCGTACTTACAAGAAAAATTACAGATACCGATTCTTCGTTTCAACGTTCGAGTACTTCAAACATTTGGTCTTTTGCTTGACAATTCTTTGATTACAAATCGACATGGTCATGTATTACGCAAAGGAATTATGTATTTTACCATTTTCATACATATTCAATTTATATTTGGTTCAGTAATAGAGCTATTCATCTCAAATGACGAGTCACATCAGTTCGAATCTCTGGGGCTTATTCTATCTTATGTGAAAGGAGCAATGCAGCTTTACGCACTAATTTTCTCTGGGAAAAACT
Organism: Zootermopsis nevadensis; assembly: GCF_977971745.1. Classification (NCBI taxonomy): domain Eukaryota; kingdom Metazoa; phylum Arthropoda; class Insecta; order Blattodea; family Termopsidae; genus Zootermopsis; species Zootermopsis nevadensis. Next base: position 6,180,817 of record NW_028259160.1, read on the forward strand.
TTCTCGATTTAATAAAATCTGCAGAAGTCAATTTCTCCATGAATGGGAAACCACTGGGTAAAACGGAAATACCTATTTTTGACAGTTACGTGCAAACGGCTAACAGACTAGCACGTTTCATGTGGGTAAGTTTTGTGCTAACACTGAGTTCAGTATTTTTTGAGTTAGTCCCGACGTTTAACGTTTCCGTGGAAAACCATGCAAATGAATTTGATAGTCAAGTTATGGGCAGGCGAAACACTGCATATAAAGTCTGGACTCCGTTTCAGAAGTTGAACAATCCGTATTTAAAACTGGATATAATCTATGAAATGATAAGTGTCACTATATTTTTCATAATGTTCACAACAATTAACTTGCTGACATTAATGCTTATTGTATTCTTCGCCGGTCATTTCAATCTGCTGGCTGAATGCATCGAGAATCTCACAAATGAAACGGGCGATGTTACGAACACAGGTATGAGTCAATTTTCTCTGGTATAATTTAATAAATCATTAAGCTAAGTATAACTTGTGCATAACGAGTGCACGGGTTATGTAGTATTACCAAGTAATCTTCTGTTAAGCACTACGAATTCTAAACGTCGTCTCTACATCCAATCCTCGTTTTACGAAGATTAGCGTTAAGAAACTTCAATTAATAAGAACTTTTATAATGAAGAGCATACTCTCCATTTCGATCGTCATCCGAACGCGAACTCGTACATCTGAAATCTTCCGAACAAAGTCGTAAACATACAAACGAAAGCGTAAACAAAGGAAAGCAACGTCTTCCAGTGAGTGAAACCTGGGAAAGGCAAAAGTCAGCCTTACTCTGTCCTTTGTAGCATTTATATGTACAGGTCTCGTGATATTGAAGAGACCCCTAGGATGATGAAATGACGAGTGACTGGAGAAAACTACGTAATGGGAAGCCTCATAATTTATAATCACCATCTGATATTATTAGTATGGTCAAATAAAGGAGGATGAGATGGGTGGAGTACATAGTACGTATACGGAAAATGAGATATATGTACGAAATTGTCTGGAAATGATGAAAGGATGATACCACTCGGAAGACCTATGCGAAGACAGGAGCATAATATTAAAATGGATCATATGAGAACTTTATGGTTCCATAAAATTCGATAATTTTTTTAACTAGCTGATTGATTGTTAGATTCTCAAGAGGGACTATGCTGTATGGAGAAAGTTGCTTGTTTAATTAATAAATTTCGATTAATTTACAGAACCGATAGGGCCCAAAAAATCTAAATCTTCGCTTAATGAAGAAAAATGGGAAAGTCTTGACCAACAAAGGTAAATAACTTCATAACTTTTATTCACTAAAGTGGATCCTCTTTACTTATAGTCTGATGGTCTCACAACCGGAGGGAATCACCCTCTAGCAGACGTTCTTAAGAGTCGCTTATACTTCAGAGAGACAAAAATGTTCACCCAATTTTGTGTAAATATCCACAGGCATTGCGAGAAAGATGTGGAAGCTTAAAACAAATAATGTCACATATCACAATAATATTTAAATATAAATACTTACTGACTTTCTATTTACAATATATGCCTGACTACGAGAAATAGCAACAAGAAGTTGCCTATAAATTTCTGAATTTCTGAAAGCGGTTCACAATATTTCTTTCTTCCAGAATCGGAGTCGATGACTTGAAAACGCCAGACTCAGTTGATTCCAAGAATAAAGATTCAAAAAGGAAGAAGAGAGACAAATCCGCAGAAAGTCTGAAGTTTCGTAATGAGGCAAAACTTGACTTAAGACAGTACATAGAACATCATCGGAAACTTCTGAAGTGAGTATTAATTTGGTTCACCCGTTTGCATTTGTATTACGTAGACAAAGTCAGCTACTCAGCATGCAAGCGAAACATAAGAAGAAATTAAGATGTCTGTCTTCTGGGTTGTTGCGCCTTGTAGTCTGGTAAAGTTTACCAACGTTTCAGAGGTCCTGATGATGGAGGAAAAGCTAAATACGTACTCACCACCGTTAAAACCTCAAATCTTAGTTCTAAAAAGTTAAACTTAATTATAGCCTTAATTAGCATAAAGTATCAAAACTGTTCACCCCTCAATGCTTTGGTTGCAGATCCTCAGAGAAGCTGAATGCAGTGCTAAGCCCCATTATGTTCATGAGGATCCTGTCTGCTGTGGTCATATTTGGCTTTGACGGCTTTTACATAACGGTTAGTGTCACACAAGAGTAAAAATTCTGGTATGTTCTATCCCTTATTGTCTCTAAATTAGAATGCCAGTTATGATCACTTATGAGCGATTCGGCAAAGGGTGGTTAAAAGCTGACAGACAAACGAATGGGCGGACATAACATTGATAGAAATCAGTCCATTGTATCTCGATTTGTGAGATGACTAGACATAAGAATCAGTAAGACTTATGGAAAAATATACTGGGTATAAAATGTGTTTCATGAGCAGTAGGACCAGTTGTCTGCATGCTATACAGTAAAGTTCTTGCGGCGTAATTAACATAACCTAAGCAAACCGAACATGAACCAGTAATTGTGATGAAACCTGTCAACAACAGACTTGTATCTACAATACACGAACGTAACACTCCTACAAACAAAGGAGTAAAATATCATTGAAACATTCGGAAATTTCGTAAAGTCGATTCTAATATCTCACGCACTGTTTTAAGTGATGCACTATCTCTGTATTTGTTGATTACATGAAACAATTTTCGTTTCTTACATCAACAGCGTACAACGGACAAAGTGATGCTGTTAAGATACGTAGCCGGCCTTTTATACAGCATCATGGAGACGGGGCTCACGTGTTGGTTCGCATCGAAACTCTCGTTGCAGGTAATTAAGCAAACAGATGAAACCAAAATGTACCGAAATTATAAACGCTGTCGTACAGTCAAAATATTTTATGAAGACCAATGTGTTTTGGCCACGCAGGGAATATTTGGGTATACTCGCACGATGTGTGTGAAAGTGTTAGTCAGTCTGATTTGTACGAAAACAGCAAGCGCGGGGGGGGGGGGGGATTAGTACGACAACAATGAATCGGTATTCAACAATGAGCCCTACTGAAGCCGTCTAAACTATTTAAACTGAAAGGCTCTGAAATGCTAAGAACAGACGTGAGTCAAAAAGTATATTTGCTTAAAGTTGTAATTTATGCAGAATAAATCAATAAAACTAATGATAGTATTTTCCAACAGATCCTACATCAGCTTTTTCACTACCTCTCCTTGTGTACGAAAATGGAAGATAAATGTCACTTCCGCCCCATTAAAATGTTCTTTCCGCTCTCGTACAGGCCAGAGGCTGGATCAAAATAATCGAGCTGTGACGTAACTTGTAATCGGCCTCCATTCGTATATCTGACAGGTCTCAGACCTTGCTAACCAGCCTTAATAGCCAGATGGAAAGGCAGTGTAGTTAGATAACGACTAACTAATGCCATATGGTTCAATTCTAATGGTGTTTGGGTGTTTGCGGACTACGTTTCAGTAATAATAGCATACGCCACCACTGTGCAGTCAGCCATGCCAAGTGCGTAAGGCCAGTAGGTACGATGACAAGGCGCTTTCTCCATGAAATTCCAGCATGTAAAAAGAACCCTAACTTCGTACACCAAGAATCTGCGGCCTCATGTAAAATTATCTTGTCATTGTTTTTGGATGCACAACGCAAAACTAAACTGTGAAACTGGTACGTCTAATATAGAAACATTCTATATATAACAAAAACAAGAAAATTAACTAGAAGTAAGACAGTTTGAAGTTGTTACGTTATAAAATAATGTTCACAGACTAGAGTAAGTGGTAAATGCGTTGTGTTGGGAGAGAATTGAAAGATGTGTCGTTTGGGCAGGACAAAGAACGACGGTATTAGGGAATAAAACTTCATTTTTCAAGGACAGAAGGTCGTGAGACATCAATAGATAAATCAGAAACGGTTTCAGGAAAGATGTACCTCTAAGAGTTCGTAAATATTATGCCTGAAGACGAAAAGTCTGGTAGGCTATTATCCTGAGAAGTAGAAAAATATTTTGGTTTCTTTATTAATAAGTGGAAAATGTGGGTGCATATATTTAGTTTATGTTCTCAAAAGAAACGAGATGATCACAAAAAAGGGGTTTAAATATGTTTCGTTTGACCAGGAAACTGCATTGCTGTGTTATGTTGTTTGTTTTCAGAGTGAGATGGTTGGTGAAGGGGTGTACAATTGTAGATGGTGCAGTAAGCCTATCAGCTTCCAACGCTCACTGAGATTTATCATCATGAGGGCTCAGCGTCCGGTTGCACTGTCAGTGGGGCCCTTTGGAACCTTATCCATGGAGCTGTTTGCTAGGGTACTCAAAATTATTATAATCCATCGTCTTTCAATACCACATTAACTCAGACTAATTACATAATGCAACAGAATTGTCTTTCTGATACAACAACCCGTAGACAGCAACAGATTACCACTTAACTAAAAATAAAAAGGAACAAAACACAAATAACGTTAAATTTTGAAGGCATCAACGGAAAGAGGAGAAGAACAGAAACAAAAACTAATTGATCCTTTTAGGTTTAACTGATATCAAGCAAAATCCTTGCTCTGAGCAACCAAATCATCCACCTTCTGTTCGGGCGGTTAGTAGCTATGGTTATACTGCAGGGCAGGCTTACATTCTGAACACCAAATTACGCTACTATTATTATATTATGTTATGTTTCAGATCCTGAACTCTGCTTATTCTTACTTCACAGTACTAACTCAGTTTCATGAGAAGTAAAGAGGAGATTCTGGAGAAACTTGGTGAACTGAATCAGGCCGTAGGCCAACACCATTTTCGAGTGCAACCACATCAGCCACGTTTAAAAAATACAAGCACGAAATAAGTAAATGGAGACGAAGTTCGTCTAAATTATATTCAGAAAATCAGTCAGTACTTAAAACACATACACACACACGCCACACCATTGCAAAGATAGAACTGTTTGTACTGTTTGACATAATCCCTTTCGTACCAACCGTACGAAATCTACCATTTACTAACTGTTAAACCAAGAAGTGCATATAGTTACTACCGGGCTTTCGAGGGTCAAATTTCTTGCCTTGATAAAATGTTTTGTCGCGTCTTTACAGCACAACTCACTTCATCATGCTTATTTGTATAAGCTTGTATAGAATACGGAAAGGCACTGAATACAGGTTCCTTTCCAAGGATGCTATACAACCAATGCCGTCAAAAAGACGTCAGTAAATAAAAATTATAAATTATAATAGCGTTTCGTCTACTTTCCGTCAGATATCCTCCATTTCCTCTCTCCTGCCTGTCCCATAATTTTCTTTAAGAAGTTTTTTATTACTTGTTTGGCAGAAGTTGACCGACGTTTCAGAGGTCGCCCTGATGATGGAGACAGCAAGGACCTCTGAAATGTCGGTGATCTTCTACCAGACTGCACTGCGCAACAGCCCAGAAGACAGCCACCTTCAGACTTACCGCCGTGAAAACCTCAAATCCTACACACAAAAATTGTGAGATATATAGGAAGACAAATATATTTGCAGATAGAGAATAGATTTCTACACTGACGGGTGAATAATCTACTTAGATTAAAAGCAATTATGTAATAGGCCCATATTCTGTGCTACCAGTTTCTCGAAAAACCGGTAAAACAATTAGGGAAACGAAACATGCGGACAGAAAGATGGACAGATAACAATGAACACGATTTTTACAAACAATGCTTACATAAACATATGAGAAATTCCATTAGTTTTCTTCTTCTTGTTATAGTGAAAAGAAATGAATATGATATTAGTTAAATGGGCTCTGAAATCCTTTCCTTGGAAATATTTAAAGAAAATGCTAAAGTATTAGGCCTATATTAATCTTTCCCCAGTGCATGGTCTATCCAGCAATGCTTCCACTGTGATTTGAACTGTTAAAGCACTAAACAGTTTAACTTTCTTTTAAGTCTGTCATCCTGTAAATAAATTAATAATTTCGCACAATGATTACTGTGGTGTAGATAACAATTTCGTACATGCAACGAACTTAAGGAAACTATAGATGCTCTAAGGACGTGATACGTAGGTTTTCTTCTATCAAATTACGAGTTTTAAATTCAATTTTAACGTGTTTCTTAAGCAAAGAACTAATAAATGAGTACTGACGAAGAAAGAAATGTGGAAATATGCATATGAGTCACTTCAAATACAGGCAAGGATCTTGACAGAAACATTCCAGAAGTCACAGAATAAAAGCGGTAGCAAGAATACCAAGACGTAATCTGCTTAGCACTGCAATAGTTGGCTTAACACAGATCATTATTTGTTGGATTAAGAATTTCGTTTATATTCACGATTAAGCATTTTACGCGGATTTATAATATATATATATATATATATATATGGAATATCGACTGCAGTAAAAGTTATTACATTCGAATAAAACATTCACAACTTAATAACAATTTGGAATATAAATTGGTAGTGTAAAAATAAATTCCCAGAGGTGCACTCAAAAAACGGAACACAAAGAAGAATGTTTTTCCAGAAATTATCGGAAAAACTTAGGAAACAGAACATTCTTGAAATTAACTTAAAGATATTTAAATATTATGGGATTTTATTGGATGACTCTGTTAAGAGAACACCGTGGGAGAAAGCAATGGATATAATTAAACAGGTTTTTACAACAAGTCTGGTCGTTCAGTACTTCCTGGGTACGGCAGTAGAACTGTATCTTTCAATGGATAACGTACAAAGGGCTGGCAATTGCTTTATCTTCTTAATATCCCACCTGAAAAACGCTGTGAAACTTGGAACTCTAATTATATACCGTAAAAGAATTCTTCTCCTTCTTGCTAAAATGGAAAACAACAACTACATCCAAGGAATAACTCCTACAAATTCAGAAAGATCGTTAGTTGAAAAGTATGTGAACTTGTCGAAAAGAATTGCAAAATACGTCTGGATTTCATTTTTCATAACACAGGTGTCTCTAGCTGCCAACATGCCACCACGACCAAATCTGGAACTTATTGCCGATCCTGAAGAAATTAAAAACATACGAAGAGACTCATCTATAAAAATGTGGTTCCCATTTAAAGCAATTGAAAGTCCTTATTTCGAAGTGACTGCGGTCTATGAATGCATCACCATGTCCATATATTTCGCGTTTACGACGACCGTCAATATCACACTTGTTGGCCTCATAATTCACATGACGGGGCAATTTGCTGTTCTGGTTGACGCGATACAGAATGGGGCTACACGCGTGGCAGAACTGCTAAGCCAGAAGCGTCGTGACACAGGTAAGACGACTCAAAATGCACCACTCCTTTATTTTAAACTAAACAGGCACCCTCTTGTCTTAAAGCGAAAGAAACTTTAATCAATTCTAAAGAGTTTTGATACGTATTACAATTATTCTTAGACTCACATATATGCACTTAAACTGCAATAAGAAAGACAGTGAGAGAAAAAACTCTAAATTAAGGGTTAAGAAAAGGATAGGGTTATGGGAAAATCTACAGCAGTGAAGAACGCCCGTTAGTTGAATTACGACCTTTAGCAACATTAGCACGAAGATCTAAAATTGATATTTTGTACATCTGTTCTTAGTCTATGCAAAATAACTTCAGAAACGTGTGAAGTTGTGAGAATGGATTACGTGAAAGCAACTGTGAAAAAATTCTTTGTTATTAGACAAACGTATTTGTGACAAATATTCATTCGTATTAAACGCATTACAAATGAACTTCTCAGTGATACAAGAGTAGTGATTCTGTGCTAGTATAACAACCATTAGAAAGGCTTCCGTAAAAAATAGATATATGTAAGTCGCATGATCCACTGGGCGGCCTTAATGCACTACATGAAAATTTCCTAAGTTCAAAGCACCTGAAAGAATGCAGTTCGTTGCAAAAGGAACCGGTGTTTCTTCCAGTCGTGTATAAGCACTTAATTTCGGAAGGAGACCTTTCTTCAGACCGTTTGTGATTAAACTTGAAGCTTAAATTCTTAAACTGGTTTCCAGTTATTTCTCCCAGTTTCATAGCAAAATTTGCTGCTACGACTCGTGCTTCTCTCTTCCACTTAATTTTAATGTACTTTTCGGTATTCCCACAGGATGAAAAGATTGCAAGAAAATAAATAATATTAGACACGATAAATTTGTAGGTATTTCTTCACATTTTGTGTAAAATATTTTGTTATGTTTACTTTTCTTTGTTTTCGATAATCATCTTTAAATTAATCGAGAGTTTGTTAAGCTATTTGGGTACAATTCTTCGCTTCAATGGAACTAATAGTAGACTCCTCTGACTAGTATTATTTCGCTGACGACCGTACAATTTCATTACAGTTTTTTCTTCTGAAGCCCACGTACTTCAATTTGTCTGTTCAAACTGTTATCCCGTCTTTGAATAATAAGTAATTTAGTGTCAAAGTTAATGCATGTAAACAATCCCGTATTATTTTACAGCGTTTAAACTGCTTTCCTTCTTCAATATTTGATTTGCTCTTATTACGAGGGTAAACTGAGTTCTAGTGGCAGACATTTTATTATTGCAGGATATGGCGTTGGCGCTGAAGTTGTCAGACTGTTACAAGATCAACGGACCGGCAGAATCTATCCAACAAGGTAGGGCAATCGTGCCGAATCCATATAAAAATGTGTCTAGACAGAAGTAAATATTTCTCTTTTTATCGGAGATAATGACCGCCCTGATGATGCAGGCAACAAGCACCGCTGACAATGTGGTTACCTTCTATCACACTACACGGCGTAACAACCCAGAAGACCCATTCACACTGAGTAACACTTCTATGACGATTCCGTCCAAACATTCTAATGTCATCCTTTTATAGAAACGTTCTTTTCCCTTCACTTTTCTGATTAGAACTCTGCATGCATGGGTGGTGTATTTTGTTAAGTTAGATTAATGTTTTGAAAATTTTTGTGACTTGTTGGCCACAATTCGTCACATCGTTATAGTACGTCACTAGTCACGTTTTGTCACACATGTTCACGCTTTTTATATATTCGCCATCTTTCGACTCTTCTGGCCATATCTCGTCACGCCTTTATAGTAAATCACGTCTAGTCACACTTCATCACGCCTTGTCGCTCTTAGTCACGCTTGATCACGTATTGTATATCTTCGTAACAATTCGACACTTATGGTGATCCCTTGAAACGACGTGAGCACAGGTCACGCATAGTCACGCTATGTCACACTTGAGCACGCGTGATCAACATGTCACGTTTCGGCACGTCTACCTTATGCTACGTACGGCTCGGTTATTTTTGGCTACATTGCAATATGTTAGAAGAAGTATGAAGTGGTTAGGTTAGCATGTGTTGGGTTACGTTGGGTTGGGTTGGGTTGGGTTGGGTTGGGTTGGGTTGGGTTGGGTTGGGTTGGGTTGGGTTGGGTTGGGTTGGGTTGGGTTGGGTTAGGTTAGGTTAGGTTTGTGTATTTTGTTACATTCGGTAATGTTTTGAAAATTTTTGTGACGATTCGACACTTATGGTCACATTTCGTCACGCCGTTACAGTATATCACGCATAGTCACGCTTTGTCAATTAAAAATTATAAATGAATTGGATTGTAATAAGAAGAATTGGAAAAATTTCCTATAACTTTAGATCAGTGGACTAGCAAAAGAAATCGCAGATATTTGAATATCAACGTACACCATTTTGCGGAAGATTTTATTTTGGGGTTAGTTCCAAAAGCTAGTTACTGCGATGCTAAGAAAACATTAGAATTAGTTTCTGAGAGGCTACAAATTTTTAACTTGGATCTAGCAAACGACATAGTTTATAATTCATATTTTGTACGGATTTTAGTTATTTTAGTTTCTTATTTTATTTTGTTATATTTTTGTAGTTCTATAAATATTAAATAAACTGAAAAAAATTAAAATAAGTATAAATATGTTTTAATGTTTTAACTATATTTTGTTTTTTCTGTAAAAATTCGAAAACCGGTTTAACCAGTTTTTTGGAAATACTGGAATTCGAAACCGGTTTTTTCAAAAGTCGGTTTTTGTATAAACCATACTTCTCATACATGCATCATATATTCTTCGATTTTATCAACCTAATAACATTCGTTGAAGAATACAATGTAAGGAGTCGACATTATGAAGGTTTCTCAAATGTCCTGTAATTTCCACTTCTACTGCTTAATACATTTCCATGTGTTTCAGAACATTGAATGACGTAAGTGTTGTTCGCATTTAATAAGTTCTCCTGGACTCCATGTTTCTGTTCTTAATATCACGAAGTTGTAAAATACAGAACCGAGAAGGTCTACGATGCAATTCTTTCGTACGACATTTCACAAAATTCTGTTACTTGGTTTCACAAATATAGATATTCGTGTAATTGAATTAACTAATGTTGAGATAGACAGGAAGACGTAGCCGTTGCCACCATTTTGAAAACTGAACCTTTACCCCATATAACTCTCAAAACTCAACGCACGCTATTTATTTATTTTTCCGTTTTACCCCTCTGTCTTTCGGCACTTGTAGATTTTTTGCATGAATGATCGTTCTCAGATAAATTACGTAACTAATAAAATTATATAAATTGAAAAAAATACATGTATTCTGCAGACCATTTTACATAACATTAAATTGCTTCGTATGTTTTCGCGTTAACGAATCTTCATTACAATTAGACGTACTTCTGCATCTACCATCCTTCTGTGTTTTTGGGACCAGAACTACTTCCAAAAATGTAATTTCCAGTTCGATTCGTGTACTGTTTGAGACGTGATCCACTGTCAATTAACGATTTTAACAAACTTTTCAATTTTTCTTAAATGTAATTTGTAACATAATCAGAATCTTGGGAAGAAAATGTGTCCTTGGTAACAGATTTGTCCTTAAATAAGAACATCTTGTTGCTACAGACTGGAGTCGACAGATACCGAAGGGCAATCTGAGATTTGTGGAAAATCTGAACGTGTGATTGGGGGAACTGAAGAACCGATTGAGGAAAAGTGTTTCTTTGAATTGTCAGCAAGAGAAATGTTTCATAGAGAGATGGACCGATACTTAGGCTGTTATGTAGCACATCACCAGGAACTTCTACAGTGAGTTACTTTATGAATTCTCACCTAATTACACAAATGACATCAAGAAGCTCGGGCGGGCGAACTTGATTATGATTTTTATCAGTTTAATAGAAATTCTACTTTACAAGATAATAAAATGTAATTTATAAGTGTCCTCAAGTTATTAAAAATATGACAGTAAAATTTATTCTAATAATTTTTCTTATTTATTTAGGATGGTAGAATTACTGGACTCTGTGGTCTCCGCAATCATGTTCACCCAAATTCTTACATCGGCCATACTATTTGCTTTCATAGGAATCCTAATGGCGGTGAGTGACGAAACATAATTATAAGATATAATTATAAGATATAATTATATTTGTTCGGACCTCACACTTCGTAGCTGAATACTTGTAGTTATTTCTGCCCATTTATTTTCTAAATTTATGGCAATATGCCCATGTGTCTATGTGTAGCTCCTACTTAATTAGGAGTCAACTGAACATAATTTTCGAAAGCTGACATGGACACGATTTTGTCACTCTGATGATGGATGGAGCAGGCACCTCTGAAACGTCGGTGAACTTATACCAGACTACACAGCGCAATAATCCATAAGACAGCCATTTTCTCAGTCAAAAAATGTTTTAAAACAAAGGAACATACACATGCCCTTTACTTATTTCGTTTATGTATTAGCATATACATGTCTAATTAAGTTATTTATTTATTTGTTCTGATGACATAACACTCTAAGATTTGAGTATTACGTAGATTACCAATCTTAAATTGTACTGTTTCAGCGGTAGCTTAATCTGTAAACCGTTCTCTCCTTCTTCAGTCCGCGACAGACAGCTCCATATTCATAATGGCCATGACTTGTCTGACGTACGTAATGCTGGAGACTGGATTAGTCTGTTGGATCGCCACCGAGCTCAGTACCCAGGTACAATGATAACAATTTTAAACTGAACTCGCTTATTTACCTACAGTTACATCCTTGAACAACTAGTGGATTTTCATAATAGTTGGCAAATGCTGTATTAACAGAGTCCATTCAACATTTATAACTTTCTGTTCCCTATCGCCAAGAAAACCAACATGGTGGCTTTGCAAATTTCTGAAATGATACAGATAACAACGCTACTTGATACTGGGCCCTCAAAATGTTTATGGTAACATAGTTTTACAAAAATAACAACAGCAATGGGGACAACTGAAGTTTATATTTAGCAAAAGTATTTATATTCAGGCATTTCTTTTTTCTGGAGATATGCCATAAAAATACATACCGGTCCCTGCAAGTTTTGTATAAGAGTGTTTAATATGTTGGAAGTTACAAGCGTGGTGCGAAACCGACTGAAGTTTTCGGGAAGTTTAATCTAGGCTACTGAAAATTATGAACAGAAATGGCACAGTTTTTACACATGGTTGATATAAAACGCCCTCTGACATTCAATAAAAAACTATTTCTTTTCCATCTTCATTCCTTAAATCCTGGCTACCTTTCCTTTATCCATTTCTTAACTGTCTACCACACTGACGTTGACATCTAACTGCTGTTACAAATATTATAACGGGACCATTGCAACTCATTTCTTCTTTATAGTATAAATACACATGTAATCGAATAGATACAACTTCTGCAGTTTTGCAAGGGCCATCCCTCTGAAACAGACAAACTTCTTTACTTCAACGAACGTTTTATTCGGTTGCTACAACATGTAACTAAAGGCCGCCATTCGACCCCTGTAAGAGCCAGTGTGAAAAGTCAAAGTCTAAGCCTTCACGCACTATTTCGTTGTGTCATTTTATTGAGAGGAATCCTAACCCCATACCAATTTCCAAGCTTGAGGACCACCCCTTTTCGACTGTGCGCGATTATACCTAGCCAGAAAATGTTTTGCTCCTGGTCCTAGAGCGAGGAAGTTGGCGCGGCGGCAGGCAGGTGTGAGTGGTTCAACGAATCAATCAGATTCCGGAATTCGATTATCCCCATCATCATGAGGGCACAGCGCCCGGCGAGGCTGTCAGTGGGACCATTCGGGACACTGTCGCTGGAGCTGTTCGGGAAGGTATGTACCCGTTTCGGTTCACTATGCTATGGAGAGAAGGATGCTTGGCCCCAAGACAGATGAGACTGTGAGGAAAGGGAGTGGCACAGAATGTGATAAAATCATGAAGGATTAGATAAGCGGGCATGTATCAGGCGCAGTGAACAAGGAACGCAAATGAAACTGTATTTAAAAAAAAAAGACAAGCGAAACTAGAACATTCAGGAGCTCTAACCGACGTGCGGGAAAGAGACTGTGAAGATTTGACATGGACCAAAGTAGTTTATAGCAGTAAATTTTATAACATGGACTTGGAAGTTTGAGGATGGCGGAGGATAGATCATAATGGATGAAATTCGTCGGGGAGGCCAAGGCCTTACAAAAGGTCTGTAGTGCCACGGAGTAAAGTAAAGTGATATGGACATTTAGAATCTGTGACAACAGTAAATTTCCCTTTCAGTTTCAGCTGATATAAAATGTTCAAGCAAGATCTTGTACCATGTAATCAGTCACTAGGCCATTAGTTTTATTGAATAGGCAAGCCTATTCAGTTTGTATTTTAGGTAACTAAAAGATCACTTAATTCGTCCGTTAGACAAGTATTTGTTTAATTAGTTGGATATATATATATATATATATATATATATATATATATATATATATATTTAACCGATTACTTATTTTATGAGTTTGTGCTTTTGTTAGTCGAATGATTAGCTGCTTAGTTCCTTCCGACCTTAAACTGAATTAAATATACGTTAACATCTAGAATTCGCAATGAATATTTTATACTTTTGTGCAATTGCAATAAAAGTGTGTCTTAGATCTCACATAAATACGCTGACGTTTGCTTGTGTTGCAGATCATGAACTCTGCCTACTCTTACTTCACGCTGCTCAAAGAAGTCAGTGGAAAGTAGGTCGGTTGAACGATTATAGTGCACAATATTTAACTGCCGGAAGACAGTTTCTCGGCGCATACTGTAGCATCAGAACGAGTTGTATCTGTTGGTCTGCGCAATATTCATGTCGCACCGATTTCATTAGCCTAATTTTCATGTTTTATAACAGACACAGATCCTTAAATTCATACTGAGCTCCTACAAAAGAAGTCTCAGCACTAGAAACGTCTTAAGAATTCAAAACATGATTGAGTGTAGCTGTATACGAATAATATCGAAAGAAAAGTTTGTGTGGCTAATATATATATATATATATATATATATATATATATATATATATGTGCATAACTTGTGCAGGCCATTTTAGAGAAACGTAAATATATGCACACTTCAAAGGGTTAGAAATTACGTTCTGTGAATACCCCGTAATTATGTATTATGTATTTTGTAATCTTCGTACTCAGTGTACAAAATGCTGGGAAAGCCCGAGAGATCGTTTGGACACAGCGAGAACAATTTCTGTCCTTGTCAGGAATCAAACCCCAGCCGTCTAGCCTAAAACCAATCACTTTACGCACCAAGTTACGCATAGGGCACAACTTACACACTTGCTAGAAATAATCTGTGAATGTTTAACAGAAATTAATATATTTAAGTCGATCCCAGTATCTGCTTTGTCTTCGAAAAAATAGACGCTGTTGTAGAGAGTTCGAATCCAGCACAAAGCACTGATATCTGTATTTTTCCCACCAAAACCTATATCATCAATCCCGCATCCCCATAATCATCAAATTTGGGCAGTTCTGGCATTCCAAGCAGATGTACCTCTTACTGCTACATAATCTTTGGAAATAATCCCTGTAATTGACGGAATCTTGAAGCATTCTAAAAGAATACTCAATCTTATTGTGAGTCATCCCATTGGAATAAATCGGTGTTGTTCTCGGATTGGGACGCCGTGTGGACTTGTAGGTAGATACAAACGTTTCGGAGAAACATACTGTATCTATCTTCAGGGTTAAAGTTGCATCTAACAGCAAACAATTGTATTTAGGGTAAAAGGTGTATGGTATATTTTGAATTAATCTTAGGAACACATAAATCCAAGCACAATTAAGCTTCGTTTAGCATCAGGAATAACGCACATAAATTATTTCCAAGGATATTCTGGCGGCCATTATTGTTTGTTTAATACGACGCAGGTGTTCTCATATCGAACACTTTACAGTTCAAAGGCAATGTGTTCACTACACAGCTAATAACAACGAAAACAACTGTGAACATTCAAAAACTGCGTTTTGAAAGGCAGGCCTGGTATACATTCTTATAGGCTCCCAATTTGTAGATATTTATAATAAATAAGAAGCTGGTATCGCAACATATTTACTGAAAGCAAAGCAAGCTTAATTACAAAGCAGAAAATGGACGGATATGTCAATGCAACACAATGCTGTTTTTTTTGTCAAAACACTGCTAATGTACCTGTGTCACAATAACTTCATTAGGCCTATGTGTTTACAAACTCTTTTGTATGTAGTGTTTCCTAAGGACGATAAAAATGTTACAAAATGTACTGCAAGTCTAATGATATTTCTTCTAGTCACAATTTCAATATATGATGGTGTTGTGTTTACAATTTTTTTACTTTCATCCCATAGATTTACACGTCTAAGCCGACAACTAAATGATCGGTCATCCTTCTTCGCTTTCAGTCTGTATGCAGGCTTCAAATTCGAAAATACTTAACGGATTATGATCAAATTGGAATTGGTGGTGTCAGTGGAAGGAGACACATTTGTCTCCAGAGTGATGGTACAGACGTGGAGGACCTTCGACCACTTCTACATCTTCATACTGCACTTCTCTGCAATTCTAATTTCTTCCCGCTTCTGCCACCAATCAGGACTTGGGCTTCAAGAAAAACAAAGTGCCCTGAGTTTGTACGTTTCAGCCGAGTTGGTTGTAAATTTCGTAACGCTAATCACAATTAGCCTGTGTTCCGTAGATTTATAAGACGAAAACTGAGGTGAAAGTTTGTTTTCATTAGTAATTAAAGTGGGAATCACTCGTACCTGTAGACGCCATAGCCTAATCAGAACATATTTAGGCTCCATAGGGTCTATACATAACATGGAACACCGTTATCAGACGATATTTTTCTTGTAATATAAATTTAATTTTAAAAGTTACTTCCGGCCTCTGCGTGCACCCAATTTAGAAAGACTGATCCATTAATAGTATTCAAGAAAACTTGACTTTGTTCTGAGAATCCAACGAAATGCACAACTAAATTCTACAGGAGTTATTCAATACTAAAGCAAGCGGTATGCATAAATATAACTGTTAAAGGATGAGAGAGAATCAATTCAGCAACAAACACATTAAAACTTTTATAATTTGGGGGATAATTCTATAGTGTAATATAAAAATAATGATAGCCATGAGGGTAGAACAGGTAATGTAGTTTCTTCTTGGTTACTCCCGAGTCACTTCTCTAAGAATCGTGAAGTACGAGTAAGCTGAATTCAAAACCTGCAACAGGAAAAACGTCGGTAGTCCTGCAGTGCGTGTCTAAGTAACTATAGCATTAATTAAGTAACCAGATAAGAGACTAGGTAAAAAGATGACTAAATAACTTGACAATAGACCATATAACTGAGTAACTTTATTGACTGACCGACTGGTTACCTAGCTAACCAACTATCTAAAATGCAATCAAGTTAACCGATCAACTACTTAAATGTATAATTAACTAACCAACCAACTTTCTGACAGACAAAGAACCGACAAAATGGCAGACTTATCAGTCAGTCAAAACAATTTAATTTAACTTAATGCAAGTTTATTTATGTTCAGTGATAGCCTCCTTCAAATGTCATTTAATTAGTTGCATCTTATCTTGTTCAGTTATTTATCTACTTATTTTTGTTTTCTAGTTACTTGGTTGCCCACTTGCAGTTGTATACATCGTCTGTTGACAAGGCATTTATTTACTTCGATAAGCAATTAATTAAGTAATTAGTGTCCGGTCAGTCACTTAGCATGACACGTGACAGTGTTACGCACAGTAGCGAACAGCTCCAGAGACAACCACCCGAACGGGCCGGCGGATAGACGCGCCGGGCGCTGTGTCCTCATTATGATCAACGGAATGTTCTTTTGAAACTTCACAGGCTCGTTGTAGAACTCGACCAACAGAATCGATTCACCAACTCTCTCACTCTGTAGGGAAAAGTAATATTGGATAAGCCAGGCTGAGATACATGAGCAAGGCATTCGACATGGTTCCGAAGGATTAGGCACACTCGTTACCTGTACTTGAAGCTCAGTGGCAATCCAACAGATCATTCCAAACTCCATTAATACATAGCCAAGGAAGGAGACGGCTCTGATGTACCGGGCACTGTCCGTGGCAGTCTGCACAGGAAGAATGACAAACACTTTGCAACATTTTCTCGTGGTATAAATGCAATTAATTATAGGCAGCAAGAACCTCTAGAAGATTGGTAAACTTCTACCAGAGTACACAGCACACAACAACCCAGAAGACAGCCATCTTCAGACTCACCGCTGTGAAAACCTCGAATCCTACAGAGATTTAGAATGTCGAGAACAAAGTGTCGAGGAACATTTGGACGGAAGAGAGAGGAAATACGGTAAACGGAGAAAAATACAAAACGAGAAACTTCACAAGCGCCTAATAGCCCCTGACGACGGCATATTACATTTAGTACCCACAGTTTCTTCGACTTGGTCCTCTGTTTTGAATTCTACAAATGGAATATTATGTTTCGGGAGCTACATTTGCCCCGGCCTTCAGGTAAACTTCACCTATTCACTTGGGTCCGTTACAGAGGTCAGCAGATACGGACTGGGATTAGCCTTCTTCCACGGCCCTTTCACCTGAAGACGGAAGCAGATCCAGCTCCCGAAACGTAGTGTTCCATTTGTAGAACACGGGGCAGTGGACAATGTCTGGAAAAATGTAAATTAGTAAGCACCATTCCCCAAATATGTTTTGGGTGATTACGACTGCCTGGGTGGTTACACTTACAGACAGCAGCACGCCGATGAAGGCCAGAAGAACGGCAGTGCATAGCATCTGCATGAACATTACGGGACTCACACTTCTGTCCAGCAGCTTGGAGTAACTGGAAGAGAACACGTCTGGTGATAACACGAATAATTCTGTAATACGACTGTAAACAGCACGATAATCTGTTCGCATTTGAACAGCAGATCTATAGACATATGGAGTGATGTCCATTCTCGCAATAAAATTCACAGAGAAATATGGAGGAGAGAAAGAAATTCATCACGAAACCAGTAATCATCATTGCACTAGTTGCTTATCAATCCTTGCTTTAATGTCTACGGGGAAAGTGAACGCGATATAACAAAACAACATGTAATGTACGCTACAGGGCAGATGTAGAACAGCCCAAAGCGTTTCACTCTGCAATTCGATACACGGCGAGGTAAAAAAGATTTGTCCTCTAGCCTCTGCGTCCAGACCGGCTCTGCGACAGGATCCTGAATAAGCAACTTAACTGCTTACAAAACCCAAAAGTAGGGTGACTTAAGAGCGTGATACATTCACTAATTAATGCCGTAGTTCTGGAAATACTGGGGCTAACTCACTCCAGAAGAATCTGATGATGCTTGACACATTGGCTCAAGTACTTTTGCATCTCTTCATGAAACCCGACCTTTCCCGAGCTTCTCTTCACACTGTCGGCAAAAAATGTTGATCGACTGGCACATCTTATCAGTTGAGTCCTAGGACTGTGAGAGGAGTCAGTGTCTTCAGAGTCGTAATTTGTTGCAGTTCTACCAAAAGAGCCAGTACAGGACAACAATAATATCAGCCGGGGATTACTCAGATGTTTAATGCTGGATGCTTATAAATGGCGTGTCACAAATGGCACGGAAATTTGTGTGTAACAAAGTGAGTTATAAGAGCCAATGAACAAACCTCAGAAAATTATTGTGTGCGCATGTCGCATATTCAAACTAACTGTAAGGATCACGAAAATATTTGGTGCTGAATTTTTGCATATGGTACATGAAATAGAATGACCAACTTTTATATGAACCATATTTATATTGTTAATTTTTCAGGAAATGCAATACAATATCGATCAAGTACAAGTACGACTAACTTCAGTTTCAGTCCTTATCTTCGTATACCATTTACTTTAGATTAATTTGAATATCATTCCATCTACGCCTAGGTCTTTAAACTGATCTCTTCTATTCAGGTTTACCAACTAAGATTATATATTTACTTTTCATCTTTCCCATGTGTGCTACATGCCATGGATTCTCATGCTCCTATTATGACGACCCTAATGACTAGTGAAAAACACAAATTACGCAACTTATTATACGAGGGTCGCTCATTAAGTAATGCCCCACATTTTTTTTCTCAGCCAATAATGAAGATAGAAAAGTGTACTTTTACATGCTTGAGATTTGATGTTTCCCGCGTTCGTGTACGGAGTTTCAAATGATTCCAACCGATAGCGGAGCTGTAGTGAACTGTTAAATTGGCGTCTGTGAACGACTCTCGTTACAAGCAACGAGCTGTAATTGAATTCCTTGTTGCTGAAAAAGAAACGGTGGTGAACATTCATAAACGTTTGTGTGCTGTGTATGGAAGCTGTGCAGTCGATAGGAGCACCGTTGGTCGCTGGGCTAAGAGAGTTAAAGCTTCAGGAAGTGAAGAAACCGAGCTCCGTGATCTGCCGCGCTCTGGGCGTCCTGCCACAGCCACCACTCCAGACATGTTGAACCGCGCGGATGCCATTATTCGTGAGGATCGGCGCGTCACAACTCGACAATTGGCCCAACAGCTTTCAGTCAGCAATGGAAGTGTGATTGCAATTATCCAGGCTCTCGCATATTCGAAGGTGTGCGCAAGATGGGTTCCACGAAGTCTCACAGCAGACCACAGGATTCAAAGGAAAACGATTTCTTCTGAATTGTTGGAGCGTTTTGATGCTGAGGGAGAGGTCTTTCTGTCCCGGATCATTACAGGTGACGAAACCTGGATACACCACTTTGAGCCAGAGACAAAAAGGCAGTCAATAGAGTGGCATCATCCTCAATCACCGAGAAAGAAGAAATTCAAGACAACTCCCTCCGCCGGAAAAGTCATGATGACTGTCTTTTGGGACAGTGATGGGGTCATTCTTGTGGATGTGATGCCAAGAGGTGCGACCATCAATTCAGACGCGTACATCAGGACCCTGAAAACCCTCAAGAAGCGTTTTCGACGAGTTCGGCCTCACAAGCATCCAGCAGAAATTTTGCTCCTGCACGACAATGCACGCCCTCACACAAGTCTGAGAACCCGGGAAGAAATCACCAAATTGGGTTAGACGGTGCTACCCCATCCACCCTACAGTCCAGATCTGGCACCCTCCGACTTCCATCTCTTTGGGCCACTTAAAGATGCTATCCGCGGAACAAGATTTGAAGATGACGAGAGCGTGATTCAAGCAGTGAGGACATGGCTACGTGCACAGGACAAGAGCTGGTACCGGCAAGGCATGCATGCACTTGTTCCACGCTGGCGTAAAACCATACAAGTTGATGGGGACTATGTGGAAAAATAGTATGTGTAAAGGAAACATTGATTTATATTGTCACTAAATTTGAGCCATCTTGAATAAATATGTTCTGAGGAAAAAAATGTGGGGCATTACTTAATGAGCGACCCTCGTACAAATATCTCCTGTTACGTTACTCCTGTCAGGTGCAAGTTAATGAAAAATAAATTCTCACCATAGATTTTAATATAACATTCCCAATACCAACTTAAATCACATTCCGTTCTAAAGATTGAATATTAAATACGTAGGCAGACGAATGTATGCCACTCCTTGAGTCTTCGCTTAAACATTTCCAGGCCTATGGTCTCTGGGAATTTTTGACTAAACTTAATGAACAGAAAGTTCTCTGTCATTTGCGGCACATCATTTATGGACACCCGGAGTACTATAAAACTTCTAGAGAAATCTTTCAGGCATTATATTCCCAACCACATAAATAATTAGTGTGACAATTTCCGATTAAGGGTCCAAATAAACTGTACGTAATTAGTCAAAATGTTTACCTGTTTTCAGGACGAAAATCCTGTTTCCCCTCAGAAAGTTCAGTATTAGAGCCACTGGCATCTGAAATATTACAGAAAGTAAATATATTCTGACGATGTGCAATGTTGTTCGAAGGCGTTTAAGGAACATTGGAATGTGCTATTTCTCTCCACTACTAAGTGGGTCACCGATTAGGAACAGCTCGGTCTATCGGGTCCAACAAAATATGTCTCTTTTCCTTCTTTAACCGAAGACGAATGAAGGTTCATCCTTCAAAACGTTGTCCTTAAATGATTTTAGGATTTTCAAGACTTTAAAAAAAATACGATGGATGAAGTCCAAAACAAAGTAATACAAGAGCATCGCCAAAGACATTAACAGAAGAACCATAACAGTTAACGAATAATGCTTACTTACCAACTGTTGTGGATGATAAGCTGTAGTTTACGTGGTTATTTAGCATTTTCGAAACGTTCGTCGCAGCCTGCTGTAAGGCATTGGCTAGAACAGCGAATTGAGCTGTTGTGTAGATTATAAGCGCCAGAAAAGTTATGTTCATGAGGGTAACACACCCGAAATATGCTGTCATGCTCAACAGCTCATATGCCGTAACGAGCTCAAAGTATGGAGTTTCTATAGCTTGAAATGGCAACCACTCCTTCATCCCAGACTCTCTCCGGATGGTCATTTGCTCGCCGGACATAGTAGAATTTGACTCTATATCAAATTTCGGGCGTGGTGGCGTATTGAAATATATGGATGACGTAGTCAGTGCATATGAAATCCAGACGTGCATTGCTAGTCTTTTTGTAAGACGCATATAAGATTCTAATAAAGGCAATTCGGTGTCTGTATGCGGCCTTTCATGGACAAAATAGTTTCTTTCAAGAGAGTTGATTAGAGAAATGAATTTTGTGCGGTAAACGATTAATGTTCCCAGTTTCATGACGTTTTTCACGTGAGCTATTAGGAAAATAAAGCCGTCTCCCACGTCCTGAGGCCTGTCACGTAAAATGTACATTTCTACCATGGTACAGATGACGTGCTGAGCGTGCAGAAATACGATGCCACTCTGCAGCATGAGATAAAGTGGCACTTCCCATCGTGACGACGAGCGAGAGTAATCTATTAAAATTCCAAAAAACCTCAACAGCTTTAAGTTAAAACTCAGAACATTTAGTGCCCTGAGACTTTCCGGTAATTCCAGACGATTCATTCCGCCTAAGTTCACGCTTTTACTCATCATAAATAGGCCTACGTTCTGTTTATGATAAGGTAACAAAGTATTCTTCCTCTTATTAAATCTATAACACAATAAGTACGTTTTAAGTGCCTTTAGTGTTAAAAATATAGCCGTGTACTGAAGTGTTTATGAAGTTTTTGTAAACGGTCGTCACTACTAAGTTTGTAATGTTGAACTTTTAAAAACTCCTGGAGGAAAACCGACTGAATATTTTCTTTAATGCTTGCTTTTAACGTACATACTGTATACATATGATGAGCTATTTCAGCTTTTTCCGTGTTTAAATGTGATGTAATCGAAATATCGAATGTAAGAGACTAAACCGAAAAAAATTAAATAAACTTGTTCGTACAGAATCCTGTATCTTCTTTTTATCTCAACAATTTCATAGTATGCTTGAAACCCTACAGAATAGAATGTACACTTTTCAGCAAAACAAAAGTTGATCCTTCAGAGCTAATTTGAAGATAACTTGTCACCGTCGTACTTATTCAGACAATTGTTCCCTGTCATCTGACGAACAGAATATTCAGAAGTGCAAGGACTCTTCAGATGATGTCTATATTACATTTAGTCAATTACATTTTCTTTACTATAATTTACGGCACGTGAACAAAGTATAATGACAGACTGTGAGGTGAGGGAAATTTCCTCAAATGACCGCTAATCAGAAAGTTCTAGAACTTTCCACGTGCGTGAGTTGCCCGTTTAAACTAAAGAAATTAAAGTTCTACTGTGCTATTACAGCAATCAACTTTCGTTCTTCTCTGAAAATAAATATGGTGGGATCAGCGTGGAATAAAGGAATATGGAATAATTTTAATATAAAATTAATTATGGATTAACAGAAATTCTTCATTATGCTGGGTAACTTCTGGCTCAGATTTATATAATATTTACAGGAAGGAAGAGAGAAAGGAATGGTCCAATTAGCTAGGCTTATACTACTTAAGGTGTATAAATTGCAGTCTGGAGACAGAATATAAAATCTTAATGACACAGACAAGAGACTTATAGAACAGCAGCATACAGATCGTTATAACGTCTTGACATTCTGCGATGACAAGAGACATCCAATTACGCTCCCAGGGCAGCGAACTACTGAAAAAAGGAATTGCGTATTCTTGGCAGTCCCGTAATCTTACCCGCCTTCTCCGTACATCAGTTAAGCTACGCTGAGTTTGGTATTGTTAGGTTAGGATGGGTAAAATTGACTTATATAGGTTAGGTTAGAGTTAGCCTGTTATTTGCAACATTCAGGATCTTCTAAAGGCGCAAGGAAGCTTGGCGTCGGTTTGCCGTCGCTTGACATCACGAGGCTTCTTTTCGCTTGGTTCAGAATCTTGTGTGGCTTCGCATACAGACGCTAGGCGTCATTTTGGAAGGGGGTTACCAGCGTCGTGTCGTATGACGACCCGATTCTGAGCATAACCTGATTCATTTTCTTCTCCGCAACCGGATAATAAGCGTCGTGACGCTCGACGCCGGGATCCCAGAGTCTTGTGTTCCATCCTAAGCCTCATTTTTGCAAAATGCGGGGCTTTGTAACGGCGACTGGGCGATATGTGCCGCGAAGCTCGGCGTCGTTTGCGACCGTTGTGTCGAATGTCATTTCCAACCATTTTCATAATGCAATAAAATATTTATGGCAGATTCTGTAGTTTTATATCCCTAAAATTTTTTTTTGCTTATGATGGGACTGATTACAGCTCACAAAATGAAAAAAAACAAACAAAAAAAAACACCGCTTGGAATCCAAACACACCCAGAAACAACAAGATGGGAGGATGACGTTAAGATTAACAGTAGACAGGTTGTAGTGATGGAGGATGGATAAAACTGACAGAGGATGCTGATCAATGACGAGGTTCGATATTAGCCGCGTAAACCGTCCAGATTTTGATACCGGAGATTTGGTTGGCAGAAATGTTAAGTAAGCAAGATAGTTAACTGGTATGTTTGCGAGCCAGTTGACAATTTTTTTAAACACGCCTACAGAATTAAACATTTCTTTCATACAATGGATCAACTAACTCTATGGTAATGGGACTTGCTCAACAAGCTGAGAGTTACAATAATTTTATTCACCGTCTTTACACAAGCTTATAGATTGTTAAAATCACATAAAATTATAACATTTCAACATTTGATATTGTTACAT
Source organism: Zootermopsis nevadensis (assembly GCF_977971745.1). Lineage (NCBI taxonomy): Eukaryota > Metazoa > Arthropoda > Insecta > Blattodea > Termopsidae > Zootermopsis > Zootermopsis nevadensis. The sequence goes on from NW_028259160.1 coordinate 6,205,333, forward strand.
TTTAAAATGACGACATGTTTCGATGTTCATTCCATCATCGTCAGGTCTATCAATCAAAATTAAAAACTGTTGCATCTGCTGCTCTGCGTATACTGATTTTGTTCTATCCGTTAGATTTTATTTGTTTAACCTCCAGGCTTCTTCCATTTAATTTTGAGGGCTGCGCCTGGATGCCTTAAATCGGGTTGTGTGTGAGGTGCGTGTCCGATATTACGGAACGGTAGACTGCAACTCTTGCAGTCTACCGTTCCGTAATATCGGACACGCACCTCACACACAACCCGATTTAAGGCATCCAGGCGCAGCCCTCAAAATTAAATGGAAGAAGCCTGGAGGTTAAACAAATAAAATCTAACGGATAGAACAAAATCAGTATACGCAGAGCAGCAGATGCAACAGTTTTTAATTTTGATTGATAGACCTGACGATGATGGAATGAACATCGAAACATGTCGTCATTTTAAAATGTAACAATATCAAATGTTGAAATGTTATAATTTTATGTGATTTTAACAATCTATAAGCTTGTGTAAAGACGGTGAATAAAATTATTGTATTGAAGAACACAAGCATGAAGCAATTAAGATATAAGCTGAGAGTTATTCAGCTGATAAAGAGATTTCCTGGTTGTAATAAATCAGAGGTTAAGATCTGTGGCGGTATGACTGACCTATTTGAAGTTGGATCGGGACTTAAACAAGGGGATGGTCTAGCACCAATGCTCTTTAATCTTGCTCTGCACTGGGTTGTTAAACAAACCAAGGTGGATCTCAATAGCACATTATTGTATAAGAATGCCCAAATAGTAGGATATGCCGATGACCTCGATATAATGGGTCGAACGCTACCAGCATTAGAAGGAATATATAAGGATCTGGAATTAGGAGCTGCTAAAGTAGGGCTACATGTTAATGAAAGGAAGACTAAATGGATGATACAAAGTAGAGATAGACAAAGAATAACGATCCAGCCTAACATGACATTGGAGATATTCCAAGAAGTACAAGAATTTAAATATCTTGGAACAATCCTGACAAGTAATAATGATGAGTTGACTGAAGTACAAAGTAGAATAACAGCAGCAAATAAAATATATTTTGCGTTAAAAAGGATTATGAAATCTAATTGTGTACATAAAAACAGTAAAATAAGGATATATAAGACCATCATCAGGAGTATCCTCTGCTATGCAAGTGAGCTCTGGACACTGACAAAGAAAACAGAAATGATGCTGGGCGCACTTGAGAGGAAGATTTTGAGAAGAATCTTTGGACCAGTTCAGGAAAACTCGAAGTGGAGGATACGCTACAATCATGAGCTATATAGACTATATAAAAGTGATGATATAGTAACTCACATTAAACTGAGAAGGTTGGAATGGGCTGGACATGTTTACAGGATGGAAGAGTATAGGATACCCAAAAAAATATTGGAAGGAACAATATATGGGAGAAGGCCAGTGGGAAGACCTAAAGGTAGATGGCTGGATGCAGTGACGACTGACTCCAGAAATCTCCTTGGAACAGCAGCTTGGAGAAGGATAGCGTTGGATAGAGAGGATTGGAGGAAGAAGATAAAGGAGGCTAGGGCTCGATTTTGGGCTGTTACGCCATAGTAGTAGTAGTAGTAGTAATAAATCAGAGACTACTACCGCCTTCACAACAAACCCTCAACTAAATATTAACCCGAATTAATGAATAAAATCCAAAACTTAACACGTTTTATCGCTTTAACATCATTATTAGTAGTAGCATTCAAAACAAAGATTACTTCCGTCAACTTTACCGAAGGAGTTTGTTAAAACTTTGCATACCGTGTAGTGTATTGGAATATGACACTAGTGTCATTTACAGTGTAAACAGTTTGTTTGTATGCTTATTTTTATGAAGGAATTTGTGTACGCATTCCTCACTTTTACCATAATACATGTCTAAGCTCCCTTAATAATGGCCTGAATAATATCAAAAGTTCCTCACTGTGTAATTTTCTCCATTTTCCTGCTGTTTCCTTTTTCATAGCATGCTTCATTGTAAATGCACAAAAGTATTTTGTAGTGGGAATTAATTATTTACCGACCTATGGACATTTTTGCTTTGTTGTAAAATTCAAACATTTAGCCTAAGAAAGGGAATACTGTATAGAATATCCAACTCATGCGATACATATTTAACGTTCATCATCAACAACATATGAGGATAAAGTCGCTAAGTGCTGCACATTGTGAAAAAGTAACCGTTCCATTTCCCCCACAAACTGTGTCATATATAAAGCAATTAATCATTTAGTGGAGTACATCTTAAACGTTTCCGTCCCTAATAAATTATCAGTCACTGCATAATAAAGATCTTCGTCACATTTACTCTCCACCAATTATTACGTGATCAAATCAAGGAAGAGACGGGTACTACATGTAGCAGACATTGGAGAAATGAATTCATACAACCGGAAACCCTACGGACGGGACCAAACTGAAGACCTAAGCATAGATGGGAGGAAGTAGTAACATATAATCTCCATTGCATGCTTAAATATACATTCACAATCTATCAAGTTTATAAGTAAAAATTACACTAATTAAATATATATTTCTGTGCATAATTTCTAGTAATACAGAATCTGGTGTTAGTGGACACAGCCACTGTGTAGAGGTATCGACTAATAAACAAACAGTAAGGTTTTCACACATAACCTCAAAATTTCACATATTTGCCTCGATTGTGTTTTTTAAGGATATTTCTGATGTTTCTTGCAAAACCCGTAAACATGATTGTGATAGACCGATATATCTTTTACACGTTTAACACTTCTAAGTGCAATATACTCTCTACCCAGAAACCACACAAATCGATGTGGAACACTGCGACACGGAATAAACAGCTGACGCTAAAACGGACCCAAACACAAAAAAGATCCAAAAGCGGATCGGTTCCAGGCTCGACACAATCATTTAAACCGTATAAAACATGGAAAGAAACATTCGTGTTCTTTTTTGTCAAATGATAAAAAAAATCAAAATTGGAAGCTCCTAAGCTCGAAACCGTGAAAACTGTAGAAACCTTAAAGTGCTGGAATATCCACCCTTGAAGCAGGATCGAGAAGTGTGTCTACAGATTCTACAGTTTCATTGTGACTGTCTCAGTGCTGGATACAGTTCGAAGACAAATTCTACCTGCATGGTACACTACTTCCTTCTAGGAAATATTAGGACATCCTGATTCATCAACGTCAACACTAGGATGACGCTAGCAGCAAAACCACAGCTTCCTGGAAGGAAAGACATACAACCAGTGTTCCTGCAGTGGTGTTTCGATACATCACTTCTTAATGTGTTCTGATTTCTAACGTTTAGGTGTTTGGTTTTCAGCAACTCTACAGCAAGATTTAAGGTTTTAAAGGCTATTTACCGTTCAAGGTAAGATTGGGTGTAAATCTCTGATTAGAACATTAGTTATCAGCGACTGACCAGTAAAAAAAGTAGGTTTTTAAGTACATCTCACATTCTACAGTACAATATTAATAGTGCAAAAACCTAACAAATATTAGTGAGTTTACGTAAGTGTATTAAAATTCAAGAGACGCGTCTAACAATGTTTCCCTAAGATTTATTTTAATAGTATCTTCCCGCTAGGCCTCACTCTTTCGTGTGACCTGTTCCTTCCTAACGACGGTACGTAACAGAAATATTTTGAATTGTATGTAATTGTATAAACTACTGAGACCTCTGTGTAAACAAGACAAGTGGACATACAAACATCTGAGGGGACTAGTGGGTTCGACAAAATATGGATATGAGAAATGCATTTCGTTTTCTACGTGCAAAGGGCAACGTGAAGGGGCCCACAAACGATTAAGTTATCTAAAATATTGGAGGGGGCTCTGAATGGAGCTTTGCCCCCGGGCTTTTAGATGTCCTTGCACGACTATGGCAACATTACAAATTCATCAACAGATTCTTGGGTGATGCTGTGAACACGCTCCATGTCAACGCCTGACAGACCCACACAACTGTTCTGGTGGTATTGGGGAAGGTTTTGCAGCATCCTGAACACCGTTACGAATAAGTATCCTAGGACTATTTCACTTCTTTGGATCTATAAAATGGATTTTTTTGGGTAGAGATTTGTGAATGCCGATATTACTGCGGTGACAATATCATATGGCCCTGATTCCTTTGCGAAGGTCTTCAGTGCATGCCCTGCTTTTCCGCTGGAATAAGGGTTGGTAATTACGTGGAAAAGTGTTAGGATGTCCGCACGTGTTCAAGCAGTTGCATGTCTGGGGTAGTAAATACCGTTTCAGTGTCCTTATGTACCTCACGTTCGAAACATTTCTTTTATATTCCCGTTGGGGGAAGAGAATCACATTTTTATACTACTTTCGCACAGCAATGGATCGCTTTGTTAATTGAAGAGCTGCCAAGCAACACAACAACGACGACCGTGAATAGCTTTATGTACTACACAAAGATAGGTTATAGTCACACATAAACCATACCAGAGAGTGAAACCCGGAAAGGCAAAGAATTCTGAACAGCATCCTAGCAAGCATTTCCCGAATTTAATCTGTCATCAATTTCTTCATGATGACAAATTTGATTTGTTACCGTCGTTCCCACATACACGAACGTTGCTGAATTTTCAAAGTATTGTTAATTTGTGACCTATTTTGGCATAATAATGTAAAAACCTAGCAGGTAAGACTCAAAACATTCATAAATCTAATAATACGAAATGTGCATTTTATTACAGATGCTACTCCGACCTCACATTCTTTTGGCTGTAATCTTGGTGTCCTGCGTACGAACAGAGAATCTTCTCCATCCTGAAGACACAAACGGGAGAGAATATGTACTCAGAAGTCTCAGCAAATTAATCACCACCAACCAGATGCTCAACGAGAAACTTGAAAATGCTTCAATAGAAATTGATGGATTTATATTCAGTCAGAACGAATCTGCAGCCCGTAGGACGATTGACATCGTTAAGGGGTACATAGGCGGAAGGGAGGAGTTCATAGCGCAAATACACGCTGTGAATAATGATGCAAACAAACTAAACCTGACGCAGAGCATGCTACGTTTGGGAAATTCCTCGTTTCTCAATGAAGTGAGGTGGAAACAGGAGTTAAATCAGACTAAGAACGAGTTATCAAAACTTGAACAAGTTTTAAAATTATACAAAATGTTACTTAAATTGAACGAGACAAATGAATACGCCAACAATCTGACAAAACAATTTAAAGAGGAGGGTAAGAAGAGACAACTATCGAATGCAACGCATTTAGCTCGAGAACTTGTGAGGGAAATAAAGTCCTTTATCCAAGAAGTGTCTAACGTAAGGAATTTCACAATATCCCACAATCTGACGGGAGTAATTACAAACTTCTGGATTGAACAACTTTTAGACATACAATACTGGGAATATCTTCTGAAAAACAAGACGGAAGATCTACTTTTGCTTGAGAAAACAAAAATCCCGGTAGCAGGCCTCATCAATAAGTATGTCCGTCCCACTCTTTTCGTCATAATTTTTGTGGTAGGACTGGCTGAAAACGGAGTGCTCATCACTATTTTCGCTCGCTATCCCAAAATTCGCAAATACAGGAACATGATTATCCTCAACCTCTCAATAGCTGACACACTATCTCTTATTGTCAATCTGCCTGTAATCCACTTGTACGATTCGATATCATGGAGTGTGAGTCTAGAAACTGCTCAGGTATTCATGTTTTATCGGTTCCTTTGTTTCGGACTCAGCGTCTTCTCGGCCCTTGCACTCTGCTTGCAGCGATTCTCAACTACCCTCAAATACTCGGCTCGCGGCGGATTTATCCTCCGACAGTCAACAAAACACAACTGCATTATTCTAATTGCGACAGTATGGGTGCTCGCCATATTCTTCGCTGTACCCCATAGTTTGTACAGCTGTCTTTATTTTGAGCAGTGCTTCAACACAAATGTGGAACTCCATTCCAAAATTGCGATCACTTTGTTCTCAATCGATCTGATAAGCCTCTCCATAATTCCTGCAATAATAATCACAATACTCAACTGGTTGACAGTTCGTCATCTGAAACTTAGAGGAGAAAGTCTTCCAGTAAGCATGCCGGAAGATCAGAAAGCTTATCAGAAAAAATTACTTTTCAGAAGCAAAAATATCTTAATACTAACTCCAATTATCTTTGCTGTCACTTCTTTACCCTACTATAATTATATAACCATAGCTTCTTTCTTGGGTACAGATATAAATTCCCTCTCATACACGATAATTAAAGGAGTCTTATATTGCATGATATTTGTGAACTGCAGCTTCAATCCTGTGGCTTTGTATTTCACAAGTGGAACCTTCAGATGTTACATCAACACGCATTTCTTCTTCTGCAAACGGCACAAGAATAAACACAGAAGACAAGAAAAACAGCAACTTCAATTTAATACAGAGAATAACACAACGGACACTCCTCTGTAAAGTGCATACGTTTCTGAAACGAAAATATCCAAATATTTCATGGGCCCACAATAATCTAATCCTCTAAGGCTAAACGCCCATTTCGAGGTATGAAACCATTTTCTCGGCACACAGTAACGACAAGGAGTTACAATCACGTATTGCACGAATGCACAAATATCTTTCTGCGTCAGCAGTCTTTTAGTGTTAATTTCTGTAAAAGAACAAGCATCAACCTTCAGAACATTAAAAGAATATGAGAAATATGTTTCTTATATGACCGCCATGTTCTCAGAGTTGCAAAAAATGAGTTTACATCTCATTACTTGACCTGACGGGAATGAATTCTCGATAAGAAGACAATTATACGCTCTGCTCCCAACACATTTAAGGAATTTAATTTCACACGAGGCCGTCAAGATGCACGCAGCTGTTCAAGATTTTCTTCAATACAGAGCATCAGCTACCCCTTCGATCATTTGAATTAACTGACGAGTTCTTCAGAACAGCTGGTAGCTTCTAGATTTCTGTCGCGGTGAAAATTGTACTTAATCTCCTGCAATTATAAATTGAGCGAAAATATAATGTTGTATATAAAGTTATAATGCAAACTTGACAAGTTTAGCATATGTATTACAAACATACATAAAATGGGCATGTATATACATTATTGTAAATTTGAAATATATTTCCAGAAATGTAAATTCTATTGCAGCCTGATTAAAAACCATATTATTCTCAGCTATACTGCTCTTCTTGCACAGAATGTTCCACATTAAACGTAGCCCTAAATACAAGAGTATTTGTAAGCTTTGGTGACGTCAATACAAGAAGAACAAGTTATTTGTTAGGACAAATTTATAGAACAGTCGGAACTTCCTTGTCAGGATACGTAATGCTATATATTTCACAAATAGCATCAAACGATTTCAATGCGAAGTAATGTTCCAGAAGGAACACACGTTCTGCTTGTGAATACACCTTGTTGGCACCTGCACAACTGGCGTGAGCAGCGGCCTAGCAACAAGAATGATCTTGACTCGAGTGTCACACGGACCTGAACCTGCTTTCGACTTAGTTTTGTATCGCAGTGCGTGAATGTTGTTGGGTTGCGTTTTAAACGGCACCTTCTGTACACTGCACTGGAAATATGTTCTTCGTTACACTGTGCAGACTAGTTGAAGCGTAACGGGTGAGCGTAAAACAGCTTTAGGAATATACAATAAATTACTACTTAATTTTATACAGATGCTACCAGAAAGTAGTCTGTCCTAGACAAAACTAGAAAATTCTGAAAGGTGTTTTGTCTAGGACGAACTACTTTAGGCGGATTTAAGGTATTTCTGTTAAGATATACGTACGAGGTATAAAAAGATAAAGTTTTTACTATGCGTAAGTACTACGTCACGAAGACATATCGGGGTGACGGTAAAGATCCACGAGTTTTAACCTAACATTAAATGGAGATGAATGACCAGTTACACCGCCTAATGCACTGCCCCCTGGAAACTGCCGAAGATAAGAGCCTGGAACCAGAGGCGAGGAGAAAAATCCCTGTCTCTTCTTTGGGGTAGGGGGGAGGGTCTGTCGTCCAGCACGTAGCCAGTCGCTTTACTGAGTAATTTCAGTTCATTTAAATTATTCGTATATAAAATAAACGACAGAGACTCTCATAAATCACACAACAGAATAAGCCTTTCGAATCGTTCGTCCCTACGCAATACACATGACCTCGCGGGAATGCAAGGTCGTAGACTACTGAGCGTTCACAAACCAGCGTGTTTGTACAGACCATATGGGACAGAAGACTTCCTCAGACCTAGCAAATGATGATCGGGAGGTCACAGATTCAAATCAAAGTCCGAAGACCAGCTGTCCTGACTGATGATTTTCGCCACCTTCCTCAGTTTTTAAAGCTTATATTGGAATATCTCGAAACGGTCCACGACTACCTTAAAAATAATTTCATATTTACTATTCTTAATCATCTACTACACTTAAGCTATGCTGCTAAAACCACGTCCTTAAATGGACTATGGTAATGGTATTTCAAGTGCACAACTTATGAAATGTCGAATAGCAAGGTCACTGTGAGCAATAAATTACAAAGTATATGAAACAATGACTTCGTGGCCTAGTTTAAGACACTTCCCCTCCGCATCTGAAGGGAATAGAATAAAACACAGGAAACCACAATCAAGATAACCGAGATTCGAGCGCGGGACCCCATTAGTACGAAGCAGCGAGTGATATCACCTGACTACGACATTCGATGTGATGATAGTGTTTTGTACGAAGCGGTAGTTTAAACCTTCCAATAAAGTTTAAGGAAGTGTCAGATAACAGCAAATGGAAAAGGAGCACTGAGTTTCCGTGGAATTTTTTATTCACGTAACTGACGCAGCAGCCAGGACGCCTTCTCAACGCCGGGCCTGGGTAGGGCTCCAGGGAGCTTGCAGTGTCCTTCAAGGCCGACCACAGTAACGTTCCAGCGTGCTACGAATATAAATCTGTTCTCATGTTCCCATCAGGAAGAAGTCTGCTGGTAAGTTAGCACAATTCATACTTCAGTTTTCATAGCAAAATGCCTTTTTAGCTGCTATTGTTGGAAACCTACTTATAATTCATTTATAATACTTAAACGTGAGACACAAGTTCAACTTGACAGGCACCGTTCAAGCTGTGTTAAAAGCGGAATCATTCAAGATCTTCTCGTCTTGCAAAATCATTTAAAATAATTGTTTCCTCATTTTGTTTAGTTTTGTCACGATTTTCACAAATAAGAAGTTATAGGGAAGATTGCAGGAAGTATTCTCATCCTGTTACTTCCTAATTTTGTGAAATTATATGCGAGTTTTATTCATTTTAATGACATGAAAAGAATTATACAAAACTGTTCAAAGTACACATAGTATTTAAAACGAAGAATCTGCTTTTGACATTAAAAGAATTAAACACCTTCAAGAAATCCACACTTTAATGTAGCACGAATAATCAGTCTTTTCGTGCATGGTTCATTCTGTGAGCATGAATCTCACAAGTATTTTATTTACCTGTGTTTTATTATAATAGTTGCATTAGTTGCCCTATTCCTTACTTTAGTACAGTGAAGAGTTTTGTTTTCTATTCGTATTTGCAAAGGTACCTGTAAGGTTGGTTTGCTGGAGTTCTTAAACACTTTAGTGTCAGAACAAATTGTTTGTTACGGACCATCTTGTTTCTATTTGTTTCTTATTTGATTTAACAATGCGTCAAATAGGAGAAATATTATGATTATGATGGATGTTAACGGAAGCTATCTCAGCATGTTTTAAGGTTCTACTCCAGTATCTGGCTGAAGTAAGTGATAGACGTTACGAAACACCTCAAGAAGAGATAGTCGGCCACCGAACTGATAACTGAACCCGCGACCAATAGAATACGGCAAAGTGCCAACAACTTCAAAGCGATTTTGTGTCGAAGTTCTATTTTGACATGCGAAGATTTTCTATCCATATTTAGTTTATGCATTTCTTTCTTTCCTTGGCAGTAAGTAAAGTTTAGGTTTGGGGTCGAAGACTTGACATTTTAGATGACTGCAGAATAAATCCTGGGCCGTTAATTAAATCGATTCACTTTATAAACTTTTATTACAGCTGTTGTGGCGAAGGATAATTTCAGAAAAAATAGAAAATAAAGCAGAGTAACTGGGTACAACTCCAAGCCCGCCAGACTTCTCAATGGTAACCGGAAGCCAAGATGTTTCTCATTAATGTTCTTCCACCGATAAAATTAATCCGTAAGAAAATTCCTTACCGTCTTGCCTTCTCTCGGTAAATGCTAATTCTGTTACTCGAAAACCCAACACAAACTTGGACCCAATAATACACACGATTAGTTTCCATCATCTTATTTTTGGCGAGAACAGCTTTTTCGAATTTTCAAAATTAACCATCATAATCGAAGCGGATTGCAGTTTGTGATGGCCAAGGACAGAAAGTTCTGTACGCAACGATCGTGTCAGACAAACAGGATTTTGTTCGCCGTTTAGGCTGCGGTTTTCCTTCAGAATTATCATTTCCTCGTCAACCACATTCAGGCTGCACACACTAATAACAATGGCATTTTCACTCGAAATTCTAGCAATGACCGAAATCTTAACTTCCCAAGGATTTTCACGCCTCTGAAAGCTGCCTTGTGTGCGAAATTTTCAAAGCCGCAAATGATGCTATGACTCAAATGTTTAACAGTGGTGCGTTACATTCAATTTTCTTTACTAAATCCGTCTTTTCGCGTATTAAAATGAAGCCACGACGTTCCAGGGGCTCGTTGTGCCCCCCCGTCTTCAGGCGATGAAATCTAATCTGTTGGTCCACTAGAAGGGGATAACTGGGGTTGACTGGTCAAGGCGATTTATTGTCCCCAGAGGAAAAGTCCCCAGCAACGGTTCCACAGGTGGCTGGACTGCCCTCAGAACGGGTTTGGACTCTATATATTTATTTGTAGTGTATTTACGGACGATGTCAGCAATATATAACGTCTAATGATAGAATGATTAATGAAAATGTACCAGCTATATCGATATATCGAAGTAGCTGGTATATTTTCAGTGCACTCTAATTCACATAAATGGAAAATGATTCATACATCATTTAAGTACTTTGTGTAAATATGACACTAATTAAGCGATTCAAAAATAAAACGTGAATTGATAAACGTTGTATTTTATATAAATCCCGCAGAATGTACTGTTTGCTTTCGACGTAATTGATTGCTACCCTATGTAGTAAGACATTTAATGATATCACAAAGACACACAAAATTATTCAGTAATTATTGTCAGAGCAATTAACATCACATTGTCAGATAATTTTATTTTATCGTTCTCCTAAAATCCGATCAAGTTAATCGATTTAGGTCAAATGCGTGAATGTCGGATTTCAATGTGTGTACTGCTGATTTTTACATTTCAGAGCAGTGAGAGATTTTAAATATCTTAATGGATCTTCAATCTCCACCACGCATTTGTCGCACTGATCGAACCTGTCAATTTGTGCACCCTGTGGTATAAACAAACCACTAAACACATACATGCTCTTAAAATGAAATCCTCGTAAATAACGTTCGTTCTGGAGGCTAATGGGACAGAAGCTAAATCTGAAAATAAGATCAATACATCTTGTACGCTGTTTTTGGCAAATACCATTAACGTAAGGGCAAGGAGGGTAACCGGGGCTTGCAAAATAACATAAAAGTTACAGATGCACAGGGTAGCTAACTTGATCTTAACATTATCCCCGAGACCTGAGTGCTACTGCGCCGAATCCACTTGCCTGGCAAAGTACTGTTCTGTTATTATGATGGGCTGAGGCTAAATAATACAAGATTTTGTGGATAAAATGGCGTGCCTGATTTGCTGCAGGAACCCTTCCCATCTTCCGGCGGATTTTCCCAAAAAGATAAGAGTTCAGTTTTACTCACGGTTTGCGCGTCGCTCCTGCTGCCAGATCCCGGGCTCCTGTCTTGCATGGATGATGGAACGTTGATAAGGTCCAGTGGGCGTCGTGTAATTCCTCCATTTCACACTTCATCACACAGGTTAATAAATGAACGCGATCACAGAAAAAATACATCACCACTACGTCAATGTATAGTTCACTGTGAGTTAAACTGTTAATGTTTTTAAAGATGTATCACACATTTATCTCTAAATAAATGTTATTCCTTTTCTGTGCACAACGTAACAACGAATGTGACTCCATGAAACACTAACATTCCCATAAAGTTTGACGAGAATTGCACACTAACACTAAGAAATCGATTGTATTGAAAAACATCGAACTTTATAATAAGTTGTGACGAAGTTTATGTATATATAGCCCACAACAGATCTATAGGAATATAGTTAAATTAAAACGCTTTAAATATTCACTAAAGTTCATGAAGAATGGCATTACTTGCATAATTCAACCACATACACCAAGAAACAACATTTTCACAGTGCTGCCCTACATTTTATCCAAACGAATCACGCTCAAAGTAAATAAGTAATTTTCCTTGCATGTATAATCATTTAACTACATCCAAAGACATTACAAATAAAATGTGCAAATCTTAATAAGTTCAGCATCATGCTAGGTGCCTATTTCTTTTGCACGATGAGCTGCTTTAGAGATCGATAAAAAGTTCAATTTGTGCGTCATGTAAAATAGACATATTATACAGCATAATTTCCTAGTTTTCATTCACACATGCACCAAATCGAAACATTCTTCAATTAAAGCATCTTAACTGCAATGAAAATATATATTGTTATACCCAGGTTTTTATCGCATTATTTACTTTAAATGTTCAGATTTTAGTAAAGTAGATATTTAAATACAATGACACAGAAAAACGCTGGCATACATTCAACGCTACTAGACTTCCAGCAATCCCAGACCCTAAACGCACTGCTCTGGGCGGCCGCTGAAGTTATAATGCACAATATAACCTAACTGTCTTATACACGTGCTGTACCCTGCATACAAGCTCTTCGTTTTCAAGGTAGCGTATCAGGTGACATTCTGTTTACCTTTCGGATTGGGAGAAACGGACTGATGTTCCGTGACGTGTACCATCGGTGTAGAATGAGAGGGCAGACATGGCAGTTTGATTTGGATTGAGTCTAGTCAATTATAAATAAAACCCAGTCTCTATGCAGTATAATTATTCAGAAATAAGTTACATATTACTTTGAACTGTTTCGTAAAACTTACCACACGACCTTGGTTATTACTGGAAACATGTAAAGTCCGTAAAGCAATGTTTGTTTTATAAAAGTGATTAAAACAAAAACGTGCATCTCATCTATCATTAACATGCCATGTTCAAGCAAGGTTTATTTTCACAAATGGCGTACGTTTTATTCTGTAAACCTTCTTTGTCTTAGTGTTTCTGAAAAACAGAAAACGAAGAGAAATTGATCTGTTTATTATCCATTACCTATGGTTTTGACAAAAACAATAATAAAATTATATTCTATTATATTTCAACACGTAATATGAAGGTTCAACAACTATTTTTGTAGATCAATTACGAAATTAAAATACTATTTCGATGGTGGTAGACCCTGAACTAATGCGACAATAGTTCTATAAAAATTTGCTTATGTAGAAAGCAAATATTCGTTGCGAATATACGAAATATTCTTACAGTAATCATGCTGTTATTGATATTTAAAAATACATTACGTGACATGTAAAATTAGTCCACGATCTACTCTATATATAAACTTCGTACTAACGCAGGCCCAACAAACTTTGATCACAATTCACGCCATGATAACCACTAAACAATGTAACTAAAAACCTTGCCAAACTCCTGTAGAAAGCATTCACTAGCAACGAACTTGTACAAGAAAAGTGTTAACGAAAATGAGCAAGTATATCACACAGATGGAAACTACTTTTATCACACACAAACACAGAAAACACTGAAGATGGCAGAGAGCAACCACCTAGCTCGAAGGACTGCTCAAGGGAAGTGACGTATTCAGCAATCGAGAGTCGATTTCATGGTAACTTGTAAAGGTCATTCACACCCATACCAATCCATGACATTTAGTATCTTCTCCACCCTCCCCAACTTTAATAACTATCTACCACCTGGTAAGTTAGCAAGTTTTATAAATTCCATCATTTGTCACCACAATACACATCAAAATATCCCTAGCGTTTTAAGCGCGTTTTATATGTAATTTGCAATGTTATTACCACTATACTGTATGATTTATATTAAAACGTAACATATAGATCTACTTCAAGCTTTCCATCAGCCATTATGATGCCAAGTCATTTGCCATTACAAAACATGCAATGCAATCGTCACTGTTTCATAATTTTAATATTCTTTGCCATGAGACACTATAATCTGACAGACTGCATATACTTTCAGCAGAATTCATAATGCCACATTATGTACCATCACACAACACATCTAATGTAGCCCTTACCGCTTTCAGTGAGTTTCATAATTTGCATACTCCTTATCACTACAGTACAATCACACATACTTACACTTTTCAGGACGCTTCGTAAAATCACAAATGCCATAAACCTCTGTGAAAATTTAAATACATAGGAATAAATCATAATTTAATCTTGTAGAAATAAGAGTGTGTAAATTTGGGCTGGATTCATTGGCTTACGGTGGGGTCCAGTGACGTTTCATTGTGAACAAGGTGATGAACCTTCACATTACATAAACTTCAAGGAAGTTATTGACAAGTTGAGCAACTATGGGGTTCTCAAAAATTCTGCGACATGGAATTAGTGAGTAAAGGATAAGTTTAGGATAAGTAACTCTTAAGCTTTAATTGTTTTATTTCTTAAATTTGATGACCTCATGAAGCCGGCACTCTGTGACACACTATATAGACCACATTTAAAAACTTATAATTGGTATAAACCCTAGATGTAAGAAATACCAAGAAGTTGCAGTCGACTCGGACGGAGGAAGAAAGAATACAAATTCAGGGGGGGGGGGGAAGAGATTTATTTTATAGAAAGACAGGTACGCATCGAAAGGAGATGTGACTGCAAACACTAGTATAACATTAAAAAAATGCATCTTAGGGAAACAGAATGTGAAATGTGAAAGAATCTGAAACGGACGGAACTAGAATCAATAGCAAGCGAGTTTTAGTATTAGCGGTAATCATTTTAGTCTTCAAATATGGCTGTCTTCTAGAACATAGTATAGTGTAATATGGCAGATAATGACTGACGTTTCAGAGTGCGTTACTGCCTCAACCATCAGGATAATAACATGCATAACTATGATGGCGGAGGCAGAAAGCTCCTCTGAAACGTTTGTCAATACCTACCAGACTACACTGTGGTACATCCCAGAAGACAACAGTAAGAACCTTGGATACAATATATTTTTATGTAAGTTTCAAAATTCTCTAATATCAATATCACCGACTCGATATTATAGAGTCCTTGAGTAGTTAAAAGTTATACAGTTACTTGTTATAGAGTCCGCATTTTCATCACCATCACCAAAAAATGATTTTCATTATTATTGATTGCAAACGGTGATATGTTCACAGATAATATACCTGGCTGTACAACACCTGTCCTTGACGGTCAACTTAGAAGTACTATGTTCCATGGACATTAAGAAGTCTACCAAAAGCACAGGCCTGGACACCTTAAGAACTGATTACACTTCCACAGAATCTGATCAATACGCCACTGCCACTATATACAACACTATAAAAGAAAACAATAATAGTTCTTTCTATACATATATGCCAACAGATGACCATGGTAATATCGATGAAAATAAAATACATTTGGGCAAT
The DNA here is from genome assembly GCF_977971745.1 of Zootermopsis nevadensis. Classification (NCBI taxonomy): domain Eukaryota; kingdom Metazoa; phylum Arthropoda; class Insecta; order Blattodea; family Termopsidae; genus Zootermopsis; species Zootermopsis nevadensis. Next base: position 6,221,107 of record NW_028259160.1, read on the forward strand.
ATGTTAAATGAACATAACAAAACTACAATCCCTGATGTCTTTAATTATCAGCTGAAATCCATACATACGGACGTCTACAATAAAACCAACGACAGAAATAAAACATGTGACGAAAGCATGAAAATCTTGATTAGAAATGAACTAGAAGAATTTAATATTTTAAACAATACAATCAAAATCATGCTCGAAGAGGTTATAAATGGCACTTGGTCATACATCAACAATCACGACGAAGATGTAGGATGTAACGCCACCAATTTAGGTCGAGAGTATTTACAGCGGAAAAGTAATTTCCTCGTTAGAATAAAAAACATCAACACATTTATTGATAATTTTAACTGTACACCTATACATTTACCAGAGGAAGAATACGAAGACGAACTTCGAATACATAAAAATATAATTCTAAAATTTAAGTATCTGCGTGATTTAATAAGCGATTACTACAAAATTCATGAGGCAAAGGAAGAATCTGACAATATTATTGAAAAATACAACACATTTCGTTATCTTACTGATCTCAAAAAATCAATTGAGATAGGAGAATCAGTGAAGGCAATGATATACAGCATTCTTCAAAGCGTCCAATTCATAAACAGTTTCACACAAGCCAATAATTTAGAGGATATTTATGAAACTGATTTCACAACAGAACTCCTCGATTTAAATGTGTGGAAATTACAATTAGACAACAAAACGAAAGAGTTGGAACAACTTAACAGATACCTAGAAGATGAATCGTTCAGGGTTCTGATGCAAGAATATATACAGCCCACTGTACAAGGAATAATCTTCGTGATTGGTTTCGTCGGGAACGGAGTCCTGGTGCTTATCTTCGCCAGGCACAAAGATACACGAACAGTTCCCAACATTATGTTGCTGAACCTGGCTGTTGGGGATTTGCTTAATCTCATAGTAAACATCCCGACATTTTACTCCTATTCCATATCGACAAAATGGCAGTTTGGATTATATCTGTGTAAAACCTACCGTTTTCTTCGTCAGTTGGGTATCGGCGTCAGTGTGTACTCCATAGTAGTCATAAGTGTTCAGAGATTCATAGTCGTGACTGAGTCCATCACATTTCGAAGATATGGATGCCAAATACCGAACAAATTGAAAGTGCCTTTACTAATTTCAGTCGTTTGGATTATTGGTTCTATGATTGCCATACCTCATACTGTCTATGCTGGAATTTATGAAGGTAACTGTTATGGAGCTTCGGCTGAACATCACTATTACCCGAAGGCTATCACTTTAATAGATCTCCTTTTCTTCTGCCTCATACCTCTTGCCATAATAATCTTATTGTCAGTTTTGTCAGCTCATCAGTTGAAAAAAAGTGTCCGAAAACTGCCCGGCGAAACCATAGGAATGGAGAAAGTTATAAAAATACGAATTGTTAGTTCAAACGTCCTGATAGCACTGGCAATTCTGTCAGCGGTCAGCTATATTCCACTCCATCTGCTATTTTTTGTGTACGCATGGACCGACTTCAGCATCTCCCAGTCAACGTACTACGTAGTTTCCCTCATTACATACACTCTTATTTTCGGAAATTCTTGTTTCAACCCAATAGCACTGTATATGGTTAGTAAAAAATTTAGACGCTACTTTAACACATACCTGTTTTGCAGAAGAGAAAGGAAAGCCAGTGAAAGCCAGAATCAGGCACCAACAGGAATTTCTGCAATAATGGCCGAAGATACATTGTAATTACGTTGCCAATTAGTTCTGGACAGAGGGACTCGCTCTACAGTAGAGATAATTTTTAGGCTTTTGTAAACGTGTAATTTAGACAAAAGCAGCATTTCCGTCATCCTCATTCAAAAACTTCTGTAAGCGTGACTACAAGACGCGGGACTAAGATGTTTAACCCCTCAAAACCCAGTGGCAACAGCATGCACCACGTGCTTTAACAATCAGAAATTCTGCATTTCTTATAATATGAGCATTTTTAAGCTTATATTTGTACTATTTTCCCCCATTAAAGGCTATACTATTGTCATAAGAAAAATAACAAGAATACAATTTACCCAGTCACTTTCATGTACATACATGTGATCTTAAAATAAAGAGTGGTTCATGATAAAACAGCCGCATTCTTTTCATTTTGAAGGCCCCTATCCGTAAAACTGTTCTATTCTCCTACCTATCTTATCTAAAGAGAGGCGACTTTAATATTTTCATACCGATCTTGTTGAAGAAACAAGGTTATAAAAGTATATAGCATACACCTAACAGACGAGTTCAGAAGAAAGAATAGGTAGTATATAATATGCTAGCATCAATGCTTGTTCCTAGTATTTATAATAAAATAAGATAAAATAAAAAAATATGAGAAAGGGAAATTATATACTGTAATTCAGGAGGTACTTCACTTTAAACAATTAATACCCAAAGGAGTAAAATATAAGCAGACAATTTCTAATGAATCAAGAATTTACTTTCAAATTAATTTAGAGGATCAACATATAAACACACACACACACACACACACACACATATATATATATATATATATATATATATATATAACTGTACAAATACACGAAAATGAGTGTTTATATTCTTAAAATTAACAGGCTAGCCAGAAAAATGTTTCGCAGCGAACACAGCTCTTGGTACCTAGCAAGGCTTATTTACAATTCATGTTAGACATTAAAATGTAACATTCCCTCATACAGCCTGAGTTTATAAACTGCCCCGTAACAGTTTGTAAACACTGACGTAACTTTGGTGGAACCCTGTATACTTATTATTAGCTTATTCATTAAAGCACACGCACAACTGCCTTTACTGTAAACGAGATGAAACCGTGCGTTTCCCCTACGTCACCAGCTTTCGGGTGGAAGAAAAACAAACGAATGGATTATGTACACCAAATACATTACCGTCAAAAATATTGAGGCATCGAGTTACAAAGTAGTGCCGCTGGAAAATAATGTTTTTGTGTATTTTGAATATTTAAAAAGAAATATTACAAATGAATGATACAGACCTTAAATATGTTGTTCAAGGAAATCAGAAATAATATAATATTTATTTTCCCTCCAGTTCCTTAAATATTGACCGTTTTGAAAATGTTACAAATGAATGATGTGAATATTAAACAGGCTTCATATAAATCTACTATTTTTCTCGTGTTCCGCTTATCTTTACTTCGATGCATAAATGTATTAAAAAGACCGGAAATGCAGAGCTTTTGCCATCCGTTTGTTCATTTTAACATTTCAACAACAAATGTACTGAACGGATTTTGATAAAACTCTGTATCGGGAATTTAGACTGAAATAAGTAGGGGTAAAATGACGATAAATCAGAAGCACATTACTGAGTAATAAACGTACCAGTTGAATGGCAGACCTCAGCCAACTGGAGGCATGAACTCAATTTCGAGACATCGTGTAGCAACCTCAATTGATCTATGAAGAGAATGATCTTTAAAATTTCTTCCAGTGTTTACTAGCCCAAGAAAGCTGTGTTATGCAAGTGTTTCCAACAACTGTAAGTTGGCTAAGCACGGTAAGAATGACTAATGGAATATACAACTTCCGTACGCACTTCCGCTTTCATTTATTCTGGTCGTTCTATCTTCTAACGTACTTATCCTATCCTCTGGCCTAATTTATCCTAAGTAGATTAACCTAGCCTGGTCCTAGCGCAACCCTTCCCTAGGGTAGCACGGCTTAACCTACCTAGTCTGGAAAAACTATGTAATATTTTACATTCTGTTCTAGTCTCCGTCACACTTTCATATTCAACAATGTTTCTCAACAGGGGGTCCGCATGTTGTACTTAAGAGGTCCATGAGTTCAGTTGATTATTTTTTATATTGAACTGCCGCGAGTTTTAAGCTTTTGCTTTCATAACATTGCTTCCATCATGGAGCAAATAAAGGAGGATATATTTTAATCAGTTCGTATTCTGTTTAATCAAAATGTACGAGATAATTTTAGGGAGGGGGTCTGCGGTACCTAACACGTTAAAGAACGCTGATACAAAGCGCTATTACATTATACCCTACATACTATATCCTACCTTGACCTATCTGTCCCTTTTGCCGGCCTATTGTGCCCTACTAAAACCCGTCCACGTCATTACATGGAACCACGCCCTATCATATTCTACTACAGCTTATCCTACTGCCTCCTATCCTCTCCTATCTAATCCTTTACTGTATCCAAACTAGGCAATCCGTTCCTACCATATCTTAATCTAAGCGTGGATGTTTCTTGTTTACCAAGCACGAAGTGCCAGGCATCGCTTAATGGTAAGATTATAGCCGACCTCCTGTTTTAATATCTCAAATTATGTACCATAACGAAATCGATTTAGTGTTTTATTAGAGGTTTACGTTACAATTTTGTATGTTGGGCTGATATAATCCCTACTTTATACGAAGCTTAAATAAAACTGTTAATAACATTTCTTAAAAGCGGCATATCGTACGAAAGAATTGGCACGCGATGTAACATAAAGATTTCATTTTAAAGGTCTGTAATCTCTATTTGAAACATCTGTTAATAGTCCGAGCTGACTAAATGAAAGTGAACAACATTTATTTATGACTGTTTACAGTGGAACATTACCAGCAGGCTATTTATTAGTTTTTTTTCCAACGATATAATGTGGCATTGCAGAGCAGAGTGTGGACTGTTGCTTCGCTCCGGGTGAAAATAATACAAATACATTTGCATGTGCAGTAAATGAACGGCAAGATGGCCGAGGCATTTAAAATCGCAAGTAACGCTAGGCTGTGTGTATCCGTATTTTCAGTTTTATTATAAGGACTTTCCTGTTAACTGTGTGTTGGTTTGTGGTTAATTAAACGACGCTGACAGTAACTCGGACTATACAGCGACGAGTGATAGGTTAATTAACGAATAATGAATTGGAAAGAATATGGAAGGAAGCGGTGGTAGCCTAATTTAAATTTCTACCCCGCAATTTCATGGATGATTGACAAGTCACCGAGACGAAATTTAAACCCAGGACCTCCTGAATACGAAGCAGGGCCTCACTCGGCCTCGACGTTCAGTGTCTTAACTGTATGAAAGTGAAACTCATGTTCTCTTACTTTCGGATCTAAGTGTGTATCCTTATGAAGGAAATGACGGCACATCTGCAGATGTTCTGTCCATGCCACGGGGTATTTATGACTTGCAGGAAATCCGTCCAATAAAAATCAAACCCCGTGCGAGAAATCTACTTGCTGTTGGCGAGAACATACATAACTGTAGCAATATTCGGATTTGCTTTGTGAGTCTGTTAGCAACACCTGTGTAAAAAAAAATACGCTTCACTATTTAACGACAAAACAAGAGTAGAAATTCTGCGTTGAACAGCGTCAACCAAAGATACATAGTATAAAATATTTCCTTGGGACTTTTCCTTGTATTTGCCATCCAGTCGAGAGGTCAATGAGTCATAGCAATGTTGCATTTTAATATAAATGTCTTCGATCTGGTGAACTCGAGACGGTGGACGAAATTCGCTTTCGGAGATAACGTGATAATTGCTTTATTGTGGTTTTCCTCAGTTTGAGGACAGTACTTTGAAAAACCAGTTTCTTTAGAGTCGAATCCTTTCCAATTCTCCGTATATGACAACTATATTACCATTCCAAGTTAAATACCCTGTGAAATAATACAGAGTCGTTAAATAACATAGGATTAAAGACGCTTCTCGAACTGCACAACCTGAGATGGACCAGTGCAACTGGTTTTCTCTCGACAGGCTCGCGTGTTATGTAAGCACTGCAGTAAGAAGTGGTTCAACCGGACATATGAAATACCGGAGGTTTCATTTCTGTCGCAAATATGCGATCCCTACGTGCGTCTGAGCCTCCGCTCTCTTCAGCTGAGATGCATCGCCCCGACCATTTAACGCAGACTTTGCTACGTTATTTACCGACATTATGCTATAGCCTACAGCATCTGGTAAGGTGAAAAAATGATTATGAATGCTGATTAAGCCTAGGTACAGATATTGAAAGAGATTGTAGTGGCCTATTTTATGTTACTGTGACGGTATTCACCTGGGAATGCTGAGGGAATTAATGAATCTTTGATAAGGAAGGCAGTATGTTCTTCCAAAACGCTGGTAGCTACCTACAAGTCTTATAACCCATTAGACGAACATCTTTCGGTATGCTAACCTTTGTGAGAGCCTCAAATCTATTCTCGGAAACATTTAATCAAAAAAATGCATAGCAAAGGAGTCACGACACAGGCATGGAGATCTCATAGAGTTCTGGCAGTTACTCACCACTCAGTCAAGAAATTTATGTTTTCTACATCCTGCGAGCTCAATCAATACAGCGACAAGGCTACTGGTTGGACGGCCGTTTTCTGACTTACAGCAAGTAGGATTTTCCTCTTCGCCATTACGTCTAGACCGGTTCTGGGGCCTTCCTACCCTCTTATCCAATGGGTACCGGATTCCTTCCTCGGGTATAGAGGCTGGGACGTGAGACTATCCACTCATCTCCATCCGGCGCCGTGGTCAAAATGCGTATATTTGTGCGAAGTGGTGTTTAGGTAAGAAGCCTGTCCTCAGATATGTCAACCTAGTTCACGTATGTGCTCCCACATTTTGCTCTCCCATCTAGCGTCATCCGTTTAGATGTTCCAACCAAAATTCACTCCTCATTTCCCTGATGTGTGTGACATGGCCTTCCAATGCCACCCGCCATAATTTGATCACCATAACAGTATAAGGTAAGGAATAAAAATTGTGAGGTTGGCCATTATACACTTATCCTACAATTCAGCGGCATTCACCAGTTATGTCCAGTCGCGGAAATAAGAGGCCAGCGTTTTTACATTGTCAGCTGCTGAGAGGAGCTGACCGGAAGAAAATAATCTGTATGCCAATGGCCGATGTCTCTTGAGTACGGGCGCTGCATATCAAAGTCGACTCTCCTCATGAGCAACAAATATGAATCGAATTCGAATGTCACATTTGAGTTGCTGGTGTGGAATAAAATTGTGATTTAGTTATATTCTGCAAGGAGGAAGAGATTTAAAGGTGTAGAGAATGGAAGTTTATGAAGTTCCGAAGAAGATATTTTACGAAACCGAGAGAAATGAACAGTGAAAAATCAAGACTAGGTTAGGTTGGAAGAGCAATCAGTATTACCACGCGGCGTAGAAGAATAACAACATAACGAGAATTACAAGCAGAAGACGTAGAAGAACAAAGAAAAATACGATAATGGGAGACGATGACGTAGTAGAAGTAGACAAGTGAAAAGAAATAGATGGACAAAAGGCAACAGACACATTGTCCCTTGTCTAAGGTATATTTTATATACAAGAATTTCGGGAGTTGTTTCTCCTGCCATTTTCAGATGATTGGTTGTAATTATACTAACATTATTCTTAGTAACAACGGTCGGGATCGAACCCAGGACCTCTCAAATACGCAAATTACGCTAACTACTAAACCATCGGGACGGCCACAAAGTATCAGTTTAATGACAACCAGTCATTTGAAGATGGTAGCACAGCCAACTCCTAGAACGTTGTGTGCATCAAATAAGCCTCAGACAATTGACAATGTCCGACAGCGTTTATATAGGAATAAAACTATCAAAACCCATCTGCAAAAGAAATGGAAACAGACTGGCCGAAAATATGCTACTGCTTTGTTACGAGTCGTATGAAATTCCGTAAGTGACTCGCTCCAAGGTTCCAAATCACAAAGTTCAGCAGCCAAAACTGGAGTTAACAGCCCAAAAGTCAATCGTTCATTACAGAAGAGAAACAGTTGAGAATCTCAAACCCCAGCCAAGAGCGTAAAGCAAATAACAGTAGACGTCACATTTTGTTGAAAAAATTTGTTGCGTTGTGGTGTCAACGAACAGAAAGCAAACGAGCAACAAAGAATGTCAGTACAATTTCAATATAAGGCAAAGTCATTCCGATTTAGATTATAAACATTTTAAACCTTTACATATCTAATTTTATTCGTGGATAACCTCAATTCAATCGCATGAAAGTAGGGTCTATTAATAGGCATATTATTTAGTCTTCCCTTCATCCATGTAACATGTCATTCCGCTGTTTATTACTGCGATGAAATGTGTATGGCGTTTCTCACAATTTGAAGAACCTCCAGTTCCGGAAGAAAAAGATTCCGTCGCTGTAAAAAAATCACGACGTCCAATACCGTGTCTTCCGTTCAAATTCCAAATCATAATACAAATTCTACCAGCAGAAGCATATATTGTAAAACATTGGCATCTATAAAAACAACCTTTGTATTTGTCACCAGTCTTTATTCACGACTATATTCGTGATCGACACCGAATGTGCCTTTTAGCAGTTGCTTTGTATCTCTGAAAATACATCAACTTGGCCAGCGTCACCAAATTTTAAAACTGAACTAGAACAGTGGTAACAATTTCGGTTCTCTTTTGCACGAGAGTTAATGTAAAATCAAATAATAAAAATATTTAATTTTATATGTGTTGTTATTTTTCAATTAACAAAAACATTAGTAAACCTACTAACACAAAGGAAAGAAAAAACCCAGTAGGCCCTTTCAAACAACACAAGATATCCCCGGACAGAGTACCAAAAGAAAAGGACAGGCCTGTAATACAAATGCAGGAATTAAAAACAGAATACCAGAATAAGAGCTGGAACACTGTGGCGAAAATATTCTGGACACCGGAAGAAAATACGAAGACACCAATTGCACTTGTATGGTTCACGAACAGGCGATTAAGCCTAATATTGCACAGTTCACTATGATAATGATCAATATTAGAGATTGCACTCAGGTAGAAGAGAGTAAATTAGAAGCTTGGCATTACATTGTTTCCAATGAATTATCAACATCTGAGGAACTGTAAATATTAGTATTCTGTTTCCTGCGCGTACGCCATGGAAAATCAAACCTAAATCCACTGCACGTAAGAACTATGATATAATTATGGTACAGACCTATTGATTGTCCTGTGTCACATTAGCCTCCAACTTCAGAGTCCCGACTTCAACTAGAGTAAAGTTGCGCTGTCACATGATTTATGCATTCCGATTCACTCTTTCACTCTTTCACTGGCACTAATGTAACATATCCTAAATAACCGTTCTAACAGATACAGCATAGTCTAAAATTGTCAGTCGATGTAAATGCAGTTTGGATTTCACTAGTATGACTGTTACAATAAACTGGATAATAAACAAACCAACCATGATTATCGATCGAGGTTCGCTCTCCGATATTCAATCGACGCACTGCGATCGTAAATTGTCGAAGAAGTAATGAGCTGCGGAAAGTGTAGCCTATAGAACCGGAAATGCTACAACAGGAAGATGTTCTACCATTTCCGCGTATGGGACATGAAGTTTCACGTACTGTATGTAATATAGAATCATGTTTGCGTGTTATCGAGTCTTTTAATCTTGGCGCATCTGCCATAACAAATGTTTACATTTTAGAGGAATGATGCAAAAAGTACTTTCTCAATTGTTATTTTAGACGTACCTACTGCCCACATGACGAAAAAAACTTTCCAAGTAGCCGCAATAGGCTGGTATTATGTTTATGATCCACGGAGAAATATTGAGGGGCGAGGGGAGAGAGACAAGCACAGAGTCGTGAAAGTGGTACCTATACCATGTTGGTATATAAAGCGCCCTCCATCCTTCCAACATTCATTCAGTCCTTTTTCTGGGATCCAGTACCTACTCTCATTTTACCATGAAGATCACAGTAAGTAACAAAATTAGGCGCTAAAATCTAGAACATTCAATACACCATCCACTCTTCATTACGACAAAAGTGGACCAAAGGATAATGTATCCGAAATGTTAAAAATGTGTTTCTTGGTGGGATTTCACGGCGGAGAGTCTGTAGATGGCTGTCTTCTGGGTTGTAGCGCCGTGTAGTCTGGTAGAAGTTTAACGTAATTTCAGAGGCGCTTGCTGCCACTATCATCAGGGCAATAAGTTCTAACAATAGAGGCAACAAGCACACCTGGAACATCAATAAACTTCTACCAGACTACACGGCGCTACAACCCAGAAGACATCAATCTTCAACTTTTTTATTTTTTCTTTATTTGGTATATACCACTAGCTGCAAGTCTCCTTGTATGCTACTCAAAATATACCTCGCCAAGATTTGTTTGATGTTGAGAATACTTGTGGAAAAAAAAAACACTCCCGACTCTCTCAACAATTACAGCCAACAAATCACGTAAAAAAAGTATGTTTGTTAATGGCTTTACGCATTACATTAACAAGGCAATTTTATGCCTAAGAAATAATTACGGTTACCCATCTTTGAAATTCTTAACAATGTTACGGAATTTAAAACTACAGATAACTGATTGAATAGTTGATTAAAGGTCGATTCAATTGCCATGATGACATGTGACTGATTTCGACTGATGGAGTTTTAAACAACATTTATAAAATCAAGTATTGACACTTGGTCACGTTTCAGAAGAGATACTCATCATTGGGTTACGAACTGGTTATGTGAAATACACGCAAAATAACGAAAGCGTTGCGAATTTCTCTCCCCCGCAGAACAACTTCCATTTTTAATTATGACACGAGACTAGAGGTAAAATGTGTTTTTATTTTGAAATAACGGAATCTTATTTCGCTTAAATGATGTCATGTGTGAAACTAGTTCTAGGAGATATGTATGTAGAAATATTCTGGATAGGCATATAATTAATAGACGCTTCGTTGCATCTAAACATTGCACAAATACGTCTACAGTACGTACTGTTATGATACGCACTGGTTATTCACTTGTTTCTGTCAGCAATTATTTTACACAGGGCATGTACGTTACCTGGAGACCGATTTTAACCTCATATATTATTAGAATGGTTTCTTTTCTATTTCACATGCATCATTGATGTTCATTTATTGTAGATATAACTCTACTTTTGCAAAGCCAAATGTATTACAGACATCACATGACTGGCTCTGGGTCCAGTGGGTACCGGGGTTCTCTCCTCGGGGGTAAACGGGACGAGGCGTGAAGCTAACTACTAAATCCATGTGGTTGCGAGGTTAAGAATGCTTGGAGCTATCTCTACTCCCCCATACGTTTGAATAGCGTGACTTGGGCAGTTTTAATAAAACTGGTAACACTTGATTTGAGCTTCATGTATAGTACGATGCTGGTAAGAAGTCTAAGCACAGCAACATGATAGCGTATACAGGAGTGGAGGTCGAAACTCCGCACGTTCTGTCAGTACCAAAGTTAGCTCTATCCCCGGTGTAAGAAATCTTTGCACCCACTGGTCAGGAGCCTGGAAACAGTACATTTCTGATCGTGACTCAGTGTCAATGACCGAAACAGAATTTATTAACTAATTATTAGCTTCACAATAAAATAAATTAACAAGGGCCACAGTTGTGCTGAAAGTTATGTCAGCTGTGTTAGTGAGAAATTTCACTAGTTTCCTCTAACACATGCAAGGGGCATGGCGGAGAAATTACGGTTGAAAAGTTTCGTCACAATGAATTAACATGTTAATTGAATGAACCAAAAGAGGAAGTTCCAGCTATATGGCATTGCATTCCACTTTCTTCGCCACGAGGTAACCCGTGTGACTCACTGAGCACATGCACCTCACAGCGGACGAGTCAGAAAGTTCGCGAGGAAATCTAATGACGCCGGCTGAATTTATTTTGCGTTTTGTACGAAATGCATATAGCAAATTCATGATGGAGTCTAAATCACTTCGAGTGTCCGAATTAAATGTTTTGTGAGAGTTCCCAGAGGAATTCAATTCTGACCCATGTCGGTCGGCCCTGCATCACAGACCCCACTCAAATAAAAATTTATCAAATGCAAAAGTAAGTTGGGGGAATGCACGCTTAGTGAAACACTTCTGGCCGGTTCGCCAGAATTTGACCTTTGCCAACGGCGCCAGTGACGTCAGAGTTGTCTGGGGACGACTTTTGCGTAGGCGCAGTGTCTGGCTGGTAACGTCATCACGGGACTTCCCATGCGGCTAAATGGGTATTGCCCAGGTTGCCACGGTAACCAAATTGTCCGACTCAAATCTGATCTGAAATGTGGCTACGAGTTGTAAAACTCACCAACATCAAACTTTATGAAACTCCGTTCTGTGACAGGCTACCACAGCTGGAACACATGGACAGACAGACCAAAAACCCACTAACAGGGCCATTCATTTCGAGCGACAGCCGTGTTGTCATTTTGCGTTCTACGAAAATAACTTTTGCAAAATTCGCATATATTGAAAAGATCTGTTACCAACATAATTTCAGGACCCTATATAAAGTGGATATAAGCCTGTATTTTCTTATAAAATACGGGAAACGAGCTAAAATTGCGGTGATGTAAAAATGTCACCGTGCAGTATAAATGTGTACACTGTTTTCTTTTGTTGCAGATTGTGGTCTTATTTCTGGCGTTAGCCATTCTGGCAACGGCTGAAAACAATCAACCGGGACACAAAGAGGCAGAAAAGAAAGAAGCGGCAATAAAACAAACGGAAGAAAAAAAGAACGACCAGCAAAAAACAGAAGAATCCAAACAAACCGAGCAAAAGCAAGAAGTGGAACAGGGCGACAGGAAGCAAGAGAAGAGAGGCCTTATTCACGACTTCGGGTACGGTGTAGGCTTTGGCCACGGGCTGGACAGTGGCATTTTCGGTGGCTACGATCATACTCTACACCAGGAACACGTCAAGACAATCACTCTGACCGAAAAAGTACCAGTGCCTCAGCCTTACCCAGTGCACGTACCAGTGGAAAAACATGTTCCGTACCCAGTAGAAAAGCCAGTTCCATATCCTGTCAAAGTCCCTGTTGATCGTCCCTACCCAGTCCCCGTAACCGTCCATAAACCCGTACCTTACACAGTACACAAACCCGTGCCGTACGCTGTCAAGGTCCCCGTCGACAAGCCATATCCAGTTCACGTAACAGTAGAGAAGAAAGTTCCATACCCAGTCGAAGTAAAAGTCCCTGTACCACAGCCCTACACTGTTCACGTACCAAAACCTTATACCGTAATTGTCGAAAAGAAAGTTCCAGCACCCTATCCAGTCCATGTCAAGGTCCCTGTTCCTCAGCCCTACCCCGTCCACGTCAAAGTCCCAGTAACTGTACACGTAGATCGTCCTGTCCCTGTGGAAGTTAAAGTTCCAGTCGACAGGCCAATCCCAGTACCAGTAGAGAAGCCGTACCCAGTCCCTGTAGAAAAGAAAGTACCGTATCCGGTTGAGAAGCCAGTACCTTATCCCGTGAAGGTCCCTTATGACAGACCTATTCCTGTGCATGTAGTGAAACCATACCCCGTCCATGTAGAGAAGAAAGTACCATATCCCGTAGAGAAGATTGTTCCTTATCCTGTAGAGAAGCAAGTACCTTACCCTGTAAAGGTCCCATACGACAGGCCTGTCCCAGTGCATGTAGACAAACCATACCCCGTCCCTGTAGAGAAGGAAATACCATATCCTGTAGAGAGACCTGTTCCATATCCAGTTAAAGTCCCTGTGGAGAAGGAAGTGCCGTATCCTGTAGAAAAGCCTGTGCCCTATCCAGTTAAAGTCCCTGTGGCAATACCAGTCCATCACGAACATGGAGGAATTGAATATGGAGGACTGGAACACGGAGGATTTGAGCAAGGAGGTTTTGGGCAAGGAGGTTTCGGGCATGGAGGACTTGAGCATGGAGGATTCGGAGAGGGCTTCGGACATCACAAATAAAACAAACGCTATCTTCAAGTTCAACCCGAAAATAAGCACTAAATTATCACACAGCAATTTAACCCTTTCTGTGCTGAATATCTGGCTAAGAAGTATTTTATTTACGTATTAAAATAGCAACTTATAATTTGCATTGTCTGAACAATGAAAACAGACAGCCTCAACCGCCGTTAGAATTTGTATAGGCTGGTAAGTTTGATTTAAAGTATGGTTTAAGGCGTTCGGAACAAGGAAAGGGTTGCAAATATGTAATTACGGGTATACCAAACAAAAAATTGCATAAATGTGCTGTGATAATTTGGACTTGCTCAAACACGTGACCAAAGACTATCAAGAAAGTTTAATAATTTTCATTATCTTTCAAAACATTCGCATTATTCACACCAAAATACACTGTCGCGATTTTCTTCAAACATCTGTGTACCCATAAATATATTTAATATCTTTTATAATTGCAAGGAAAACCGGGAAAGGGAATTGGCTACTAAACAGAATAAAAACAGTGGAGTAACGTCAACTTGTTTCTAGCATTATATAATCAAAGTCTCCTTGCAGTGTGCATGGTTGATGTTGATATCAAATATTTCCTGCATTACCCAAGTTCCCCCCTGTGTTTACGACACTTAATGTTGTTAAGTTTATGTAAACGAGTTTTACGACTGAATAAATCACTGTATTACTATGGGAATTCATTTCTTCCACAAAAGCGACCCACTATTACCAAACCTGTCAATCTGGAAGCAAGAGCAACTAACTATACGAGGCCACCTGTACTTTCTTTAAAAGCTTTGATTTTAATCGGCTGCTGTCAACATATACCAAATGCAAAACTACATTTCCTCCCAGATGAGTAGTTTTACTGCAATGGCCTGCTTTCATTAATTAGCTAATCGAATTTCCTCTACAACAAACGCCATGATCTGGTATCCAGTCTCGTTAGTAAAGGCGGGATGCCCCATGTGAAGGAGAGGTTGAAAAGGCTTCACATTTAACATATCATCCTTAACTCCCCTCTCGTTAATGTGAACAAATTTTGGCCATATATAATATTATGTAACATATTTACAGTCTTAAAGTGCCTCCTCTAATTCAGAATTCCAAAAGCTCAAAATCACAAATATAACACGAAATTTTCCTGCTGGTGGAATATCTATATCAAGCAGTGCTTCGAGAGCTGTATTATGGAAATGCGAAAATGTCGAAGATCGAAGGGGACAGTTGATTCTCAGTTTCATGAACGAATGTTGGCGAGTTCAAAGCTGTAAGTAGATCACACTGAACTTACAGTCGTCTTATTTTCGTTATGTTACAAAAGTAGGTTAAATACGTTCGTTCAGGAAGTAATTTTCAGCAGGACTACTTTATATGGCGAGGTTGCAGAACAGAGTGATCATCAAAAAGTTCATGTGTCGTAATTTGCTTCTTCCTCTTACTTTCTAAATTCGACGTTACGAAGCAGGGTTGTGGGAACTGAACTAGTTCACTATCGAGCCCAGTGGCCGTCGTTGGTTCTATCACCAGACTATGTTTAGCTAAATAGTTTAGTTAAGTACCAAATGCTGTCAGGAATGATTAATTGTTGTGTTTTACATTCGACTGAAGTGTATTAATATTTGAAATTTCTATTAAGTACATACGTAAATTAGTTAATTTAAACTAAACTTAAAACCAACGTAACCAAAATTTTGGTAGCGAAATGTCTTCCGCGACCGAACGGCAAGATGTGGCTTCGTATTCCAGAAAGTCCGTGTTGTCTCGGACCAGAGGACGGCTGTACCGACCGAATTAATGGCTCACCTCAACCCCTCCAGCCAGTTCCGAAACAGTACCCTGAAATGACGTACGATCGCTTCGTCCCACATGTCATTTGGTTACATGATAAAGTAACTGATATAGAGTCGTTCAGTAACCTAATTACCATTATTAGGGGAAGAGTACAGATTATTTGCCGCGCGCTGTCTTTGACCTCTAGTACACTGAAACATCGGGTTTGATTCCCGTTCGAGGCATTCATTTATGGACGCCTTATTTTACATGGTGTCTTAAGCCAGGCCAATTTACTGTCCAAGGAGTCATGCTAAATGTCAAAAATTCATTATTTCAGATCTTAAATCTCAGGTGTTACGTTCGACAGAAGGAAATACAGACACGCAGTGTTAACAAGGCTCAGATTTCAAGTCATAAAACATGATTATACTTCTTTACGTGAAAGGAGAGAAGTATGCTTAACAAAGACGTCATGGTCACGTGAACACCTTCTGATGCAACACGCATGCGTGATGCAGAGCCGTCAAACTCAAGGTAAAGATATGGACCTTATTACACAACTGTTTGTTACCATTTCTTCTAAAAGTGAAAGCCAACATGCGGAAGAATATACAAAACTTGGCAACATTGAACAACGACTAAAGAAATCTTCAATCATTAATTAAAAGCAATGTCCTACTGTCTGGTGGAAGCAACATTCACTGTGGAAGGCAGTGCAAAGCATTAACTTTGTTTCGTGCATAGAGTAGATTCCTTATTGATAATACATTCACCTGGCAAAGAAATTCTCGGTCTTTTATGTTCATTACCGTGTTTACAAAAGCAAACCACTGGTCTCCATCCCGAGGCAGATGAATCCAAACAAAGTTAAAAATTAGTGACTCAGATTGTACTATTTACTTAGTATTAGGACGATTGGGGTAAGATAGGCGGGACATGTAGTATGCTTGTGAGACTTGAGAAGTGTGCACTCAGTTTGGCTGAGAAAGCCCGAAGGGATGAGACAACATGGGAGATGTAGGCATAGGTGAGAGGATATTATTAAAACGGATGTTGAATAAAATATAAGAACAAATATGAGCATGCAGACCTATTACTGGACTGAAATTGTATTAGCTCTGCTGAAAACACTGATGATGAGATGAAGAGAAAATAAATGTATAAACAGTGCCATCAACTGTTAAAAGTATGAATATGAAAATGGGGGGTGGGGGTGGCAGTTCAAACTCTTTACAGCACAGTCCATGCTCTGAAACAAAACAGCCAACCAACCAAAAACTGCTAAAATTCCAGTCAATCTTACAAATTTAAAATATTTCAATTATAGGAAATTTTCTGAATGCCATTAACTTTTATCATATGAGAATAGGGTATTTTAAATCATACCAAGAGGCTGCTAGGTGGACTGCATGTAAGTCACGAAATGTTGTCCATGAAGGTTAAACAACAAATGGCTGTGTAATATATACATTTATTAATATTTTAATGTTGCTTTTACACTGTCCATCTTTCCCAATAGGAAAGAAGCCATGTGTAATGAAGAATAACTGAATAAATAATACAAGTAGAATAAAATGCATCAAAATACACCTATATAAAAGTACAAACACAAACATAATTAAATATTATAGTTCAGTAAAAGAATTCATTGCTATAGTCACTGAGGTAAAATCTATCAAAATGGTTAAAAATATATAAAACAAAAAAATATGTACATGTCACAAAACAAATAAAAAGCTTATGAAAAAGATATTGTTCAGAATCTCATAATACTGCACTACAAATGGATTAAGGAATCTTGGTGGACATTAAACGCTAAGTATTACGAGCATGCAACGTGGGATAGGATTTATCGTATTTCCTCCTTATTCAATCCAGCCAATGGCGTCCTGTACTACATAATACATTTTAAGTGATACTGAAATAAACACAATGCACTTGTAAAACTCTTTCAGTGTTATTGTGGTAGCACTGAAAATTAAGTGCATACCAAATTACTGTAATTTTCAATCACAAGATATCTTACAGGTCTGCATGGGCTGAGATTTTAGAATTTCATCCAGTGCAACCCAAGGAACATAAAGCCCGAGCCCGAAGTCTATCTTCAAATACGTTACCTGTACCAGACCTAAACCCGACTTTTCATTAACGCATAAATGCCAGTAATCCTTGAATGAATTATTTAATGATGCACTAAGAGTATCTATGGCTATTTTGGCTTTTAAGGATTGGTACAAAGATATCTGATACCTAGTTTGTAAGGTGCTACTCTGAGTGATTTCTGGGAGGGGGGCAGTTATGAAAATCTCCAAGAAAATCAAGTTGGTGTAACTCATTTATAGAGCTCAACAGTGTCACAAGCATGACGAGTGCAACTACAAATAAGTTTTCTTTACAAAAGAGAATGGCCCGAGAAAGGTCAGAATGTTCTACGTTACTTTCGATCGCTATCATCTGAACCGGGCCCAAACCCGGTCCAGATTAAAACATGATCTGTGCTGAGGCCCAGGCCCATGCAGACTTTTACGATAACTGATATGATACAGGAACACTGTGATGTGAATCCTCACATCTGAAGTCTGTCCTACCACAGACATTTTCATCAATGAGCGAGTTTGTGACCTAATAAAAGTTAGCACCCAATATATAGCCACAACATAGATAAAATATGGTAATGTCTATGGTTAAAAGAAAAATACGTGGAAAGAGAAATTCAGCATGATGAAGACCACATGTAACATGTTTATACTAAAAGTATGGAAAAAATCCGCATCACGAAAAGAACGCAAAATCACATATTTCCAAACAGATTCTTTGAACTGTGAATATACGTCATAATCCCAATCATCAAGGTATGCCAAATTCAATGCAACCCATATCACCAAATTCAATCTACAATATTGCCACTAAGTCCTAAGATAAAAATTTATCATATAATTACATTTCTAAATTTGTCATTTTGTTGGCACACAATGGTAATCATCACTGCTACCTGAAACAATGATCTCCAAACTACTGACTGCTATATCAAACCTAGAAATGGAAGAAATAAGTTCTTCCTAAAC
Organism: Zootermopsis nevadensis; assembly: GCF_977971745.1. Lineage (NCBI taxonomy): Eukaryota > Metazoa > Arthropoda > Insecta > Blattodea > Termopsidae > Zootermopsis > Zootermopsis nevadensis. The sequence goes on from NW_028259160.1 coordinate 6,239,659, forward strand.
ATTCTGAACCAACAAGTCTACATGACATCACAACCCAGAAGACTACCATCCACATACATAACCTCAAATCTCAGTTACCACTGTCATGCAGGACCAAGTTACAACTGAACATAGGTTTGTCTTATTAATATATCATACAAAATGCTTCAAGCACCTTGTACACACCAAGAAACCTGAATCTAATATTAATTCTCAACTCTAATTTTAATTTTACATTTAACATTTTGTGGACAATCTCTCCTTTTTAACTGCCATTCATTAGCAAATGATATGCCCAATTGTACTTCCATCAATTAATCCACTGCATATTTAAACTGAGAAAAATTAAAGAGAAGACAGATACTTAACAACTCTGATTCACTGACCTTTCAGAAGCAGTCTTAATGGTTGCCAAGCCATGCAGTATTTTTGTAATAAAGTAGAGTCCGGTTAATTGGGCCATCAGTTAATCGGACCAGCCATTTATTTGGGACAAATCTTAAAGAACAAACCTTTTTAACTCTTTACATGGAACTTCACATAATTGGGGCAAAGTGTTCTAGTCCTGATGTGTCCCAATTGACCAGAATCCACTGTACATTCTTAATATCACAGATCTACTTGATGCAGTATAGTTTAAGCAAATTTGTGTTTTGCAGGATTTAGAGCTATGCTGCAAACCTTTTAATCTCATATCAATAAACAAAATAATTTAAACCACGCATTATTTTAAATTCATTACCTTGAAACATTAATGATAAAATAACAGAATTTTTGTTGATACAAAAGACTTCATCACTAGGAAGTATCTCTGTAGTTTGCTAATAACTGATTACATGGCCCAGGGTCTTTCTTGAAATATATATATGCAATCACAACAGCTGACCACCGCTGGATTTCATACCGAGCCAGCTGATGCAAAAGTAGATTTCTGAGGTTCAGGCAAGGGGCTGAAAGTGGAGGTATATTATTTTAAGAATTTGAAATTCAGAGAAATAGAAGGTCCAAATTTGGAAGTTTGTTAGGACTAGACTGATGGTACATCCAAAAAACTTAATTCCATAACCCTAACCTTACTTTTAATGAATCTTCATCATATAAGAAAAGAGAATTGAAATGCCATACTATGGTACTACAGGCCAGCCTTTAACTAGTATCTAATGGCTTAGTGACACACTAATGTAACAAACAGCAAATTGGACTGTGCATACGCCATGATGTAGGGATATTAAAGGTTAACATAATTTTTATAGAAACAAATTTTTTTAAAACACCTAAAAATTCTGCCAACTCTGAACAAAATACTGATTGAAAGGTTAGTCATTTACTAGGTATAAAGGTGATTCAAAAGTTTTACCCTTGCTTATATTCCATGAAACAACATAGGGACATGTAGGTAAAGCTCTACTCATTTCTAACCATGTCACTAACTGGAGGTCGGTGGTCAGGTACAAGCTCTGACCACATTACCACCAGGAAAATAATCCCCACCACTTACTGAACAGAAAATTGGTCAGGGCCCCAGAGCTTATCTGGATATGGGGTAAAAAGAATAATCATGGTGCCTGTCCGGAATCAAACCCTAGATATCCATCCTGTAGCTAGTCACTTTCCTGATTGAACTAACTCAGAACTGCACTGATTATATGTAAAATAAATTATGGAAGACTTAAAACTTTTATATATTACAGACAGTAGTCACTAATAAGGGCCAGATATTCACTAATATATTTTTTAATAAAATATTAAATATAATTCCCCTTTTTGTATAAAATAACATTATAATTATTATATTTCCTGACATTTAATTATGGCACATAAATAATTAATTGACTTTTGGTACAAAAATACCAACTCGATGGCTTTTTAAAAAACTTCACAGTTGCTCAGATGGTCAGGAAATTTGCCCACCTGAAAGTTCATAACTGTGTCCCTAAAAGCCCAACACTGGTCCCTATCCTGAGCAAGGTGAATATAGTATACATGCTCATTTCCTATTTTTCTAAGTACTCTGTTAATATTCAACCCCTGCATCAATGCCTGGGTCTCCCAAGTGGTCCATTACCACAATATTTTTCCAGACTATTCATTAGTATATGCTTCTATCAACTCCATGCATGCTAGATGCCCCTCACAACTCACCCGCCTTAATTTAATAACCCTAATAATACTACATGAAGCGATATGAGGTTATTAAATAAAATCTTGGTCCTACCTTATCTGCAGCCCTACTAAATCTAACCTCTTATAAACATGAAACAGATTCTGGAAAGAGAATAATTTTACATTTTCATATACAGCTTGAACAACAGTTTTAAAACATGTTAAATTGGTCTATTAATCTGCATGTGTTGCAGCTCAAACCTAATATGGTAACTGGTGACTAGATGCTTTAATATCAGTTATTTAAGATCACCACTATAAACAACTGAATACTATAGCATAACATTTCTATGCACTGCAATTCCTAATCTCTGCAAACAGCATTTATCAGGATAACAAACTCTGGATATTCAAAATGGAGACCAACAAGAATTCTCAAAAGAGATTCCTAAGATGAAGTCAATATTGCACACAAAAATTCCAAGCACCTGCATCATCATATTCACATCAGTGTTCTCTTTCCTCAGTTTTGCAGACCAACTCTGAACTTCATCTTCCGAACAGTTTGCCATTCAGAACAATCTTACTCTTTAACAATAAATGATACGTAAATGTGTGCCCAACCTTCAATTCAATATAAATCACATTAAAATGTCTTCATGACACCTGTATAAAACATAACATGATTAAATTGGCTGAAAGGGAAACAGGAAGAGAGGGGAGCCCAATAACTAAGTTTCTTACTTATATTGTGTGAGAAACTTTAAGTGGAACTCCTTAAATTTGTTCAGCATTATCTTCAACTTATCTGGTTGGGGGAGAATTGTAGTCCTGAAACAAGAGTCAGTAAAATTATCCCTGTGCTTAAGCACTACATTATAAACATATATCCATGGCACTAAAGACCTTCTTAACCTCAGCACTAGAACTCGTTAAAAATAATTAAAAGTTCAGCTGTGCTGAAGCACAAGATCACAGATAAATAATAGATTCTAAGGTTATTTAATGACAGTTTCAACTGCACATAAAAAGAAAAATCTCTCATCCTGTGAAATTGAAGGGTTAATGGGTTAATGCAGCAGTAATATTATGGCTTGATACTCAGCCAGTATCCACTTAAAATCACAGTCCAGGTGTTATGGGCTTCCATGGTTTTCCTCACTTTCTCCAGGCTGAGGCCAAAACAGTAGACAGAAACAGCCCACAAAATATCTCCTTTCATATCTTTACACAATCCATTCATGATCACCTCAACTCATCTGTCACTAAATAACCTCATGCCAGTAATTATAAATCAATTCATGCATTAAACACCTTGGCAGAGCATCAAAATAGTGAATAGCCAGAACATTAAAACAATGCCCAAACATAAGAAAACATGAGGGGTAAGTAATTTGGACACACACAGTTAAAAAATTCAGTAACTCATTATGAGTGAAAATTGCAATCCCTGACGAATGACTCAGGGGTAAAGCAGCCAAAGCATGAAACGCCATTTGGTGCAAATGTTAAGAATGTGTGGATCTTGCATCCACTCTCCATATGCCTTCACAGTATAATGCTTAAGCACAAGAGCAACACTTACCTGAAATGAAATGTGCCAGCTTTCTGCCCAAAGCCAGAACCAGGTACTATACAGATGCCTGTATTTTCAAGCAGCTGGAATGCATAAAATACATCAGCACATTGTCCCAAGGATTCTGCCTTCTCAATAGCTTTCTTTGGTAGATCAAGCTGCAACAAACAAGTTAAATTCTTCAAAATGAAGGATCAAGGTTAAACATCATTAACACTTTGTACAAACTGAACATTCTTATTTTAAATATGAAGGGTTTTGACGACGGTAGTTTACACTTGAAATTATTCATTGTCAGGACTTTTTCCATCGTCTGTTCTTTAAAACCATGACGTTTCGGAGACTGATTCTGTCTCCAAAACGTTGTGGTTTTAAAGAACAGACGATGGAAAAAGTCCTGACAATGAATAATTTTAAGTGTAAATTCTTATTTTAACCTTCCCAGGCAAAACTAGACAATTAACACTTCCAACTGTTGCATCAAAATATTTTTACCTTTGGGAAAGCATACATAGCGCCTTGAACTTCATTGCAAGATACTCCTTCAATACTGTTAAACGTTTCAGCAACCATCTTGGCCCGTTCTGCTAATGAATTCAGAACTGCTTTCTTTTCCTTTGTAAACTCTTCGTAGGAAGGCTCACCTGGCACCGGTGGATTCACAACTACATCCATCACACTCTGCAAAAGCACATGACATACTACTTCTCAAGTATATTAAATTTTCAGTCAAGATAACAATTTTATCCACTGCCTCACATCTAAATATAATTTCACTTGGTTATATTTTTCAATGCCATAACATACTGACACATTATATTAGATATTTTAGAACTGACTTGATGATTTTAAGATTTCAACATAAACACAAATACAAAAGATGCGAAACAGACAATCTAACATGTACACAATGGCTTACACTTTTATTAGAGTGTGATACTAGACAGATTATACCTTCAACCAAAAGACATTCACATGGTGTTCATTATGTTGCATGTTGTTTCTTACACACCTGTCCAAGAACTGTTGGACACAACATGGCAGAGATGGATTTAAATAACATTGTTCTGACATCAGGTTCTAAGTTGATAACTTCTGAATAACCACCACGTAGACCACACTCTCCCATGTACCCTGAAGCATATAACAGAGTATATGAATGTGAGCCAATGCCATGAATGTTTTCACACATATTACAATAAAATAACAATCAAAAAAGGTCATTTAATAAACAATGATTATGTAAGATGGCTGTCTTCTGGATTGTTGTGCCATTGCATTGCCCTGAAGATGGAGAAAGCAAGGACATCTGAAATGTTGGTAAACTTCTACCAGACTACATGGCACAACAACCCAGAAATTAGCCATCTTCAGACTTGCCGCCGAGAAAACCTTAAATTCTACGATAATTATGTAATTTATTCTTCTTCTACAAGTATAATTTTCAGCAAAAGGTAGGTGTTGATGGATGACAAGTCTTAAAGTCTCTGTTGATCACATTATTTAATCTTTATGACAGTTCATTCCTTCCCTCTGCTTTAATACACAAACCACTTGAGTAAGTCATTTTAATGTGAATCAATCTTTCATCATTTTTCAAATCCCATACATAATTTATATTCTTTTCTGGGTATTCTGTTTACAAGTATTCTTTTAACATGTCCAAACATTTGCAATCTTTCCATCTGTTAATTCCTTTAAACATCCACAAACTTCAAGTTCACTTCCAAATGTCTCTTTTGTGTAATTTATAATATCAACCCATACTACTTATTAATTTGTATTACACACTCCAATCTACCATATTTAAGATATTCCATGTTCAGAAGAACATATAAATATGTTCACAGTTTCAAAATTCAACCTCTTTACCTTTTGAACATGACATAAATGAAGCCAACTCCATTTTGTGATATGGTTCCCCCATCTCTATCAGAACTCTCTTGAAGGAATGGAACTTGCTCTTTGGATCATATACATTGTCCTGATACACCTGTGTTCAGACATAAACATTTGTTAGTTTATAAAAAATTACATGTATATTATTTTATTTATCTATGGTTTTCTTAATAATGCTCTCAATAGGTACTATCCCAACATTCTCCACAGAGATGTATCAATTCCAAATGTTCTGCCATATTCGAAGGAACATATCACTCCACTTCTTTTAAAAACTTTGCATTCATAACTGATAATGATGATGTATCTACGATTTTTAACAATTAATAATATTTACATTAAAAGACTTGAATTACCAATAAGCATAACTACGGAATGTATATAAAGAATTATAAAACATTTTTAATGCCTCCTGGGAAAACTTAAGTTGCCCAGAAAGTCAACTATGTGGCTTCTGTTTCATCCTGAATATGAAATACCATAAAGCAGTATCAATGAATATAATTGTTCTTAACATATAGGGTATTTCAAAGTCTGCAGGAATGGAGAAAGTATCAAGCTGCTCTGATGCATAAGGTAGTTGAATATATGTTCACTTCAAATACCAACTACCAATTCTTCAACAATCTGCCATCTTGGTATTGTTTTTATCGTTGATACTTAAATTTTTACAAGTAGTCTAGATATAATTTACTGGTGGAATCATGAGTGTGTTGCATCTACAAGAAAGAAAAGGTACCTACTGCTGACAAATTTTTTTAAAAAGAAATCAGATGAACTTTAGTGTCACTGGTTCCCAGCGTGTTAGACATGGATGCAGCAGTGTTTGATTGCCTGCAATGACTGAAGTTGTCTCTACTAGATAAGTACGAATAGGAATGTGTTACAGACTGCACCTAGAGTTATGAAGAATGGGAGAGCGCATTTGGTGTCCTCGACTACTTTATCTGTATTCCGATTCTTTCCTCACCTCATCTGCAAATATAAAGAGTTCTTCCTTGTATGCAAACTTTATAATTTCTTCTATGTTTTCTCTGGAAAGCACCTGACCTAAAAGCAATAAATTGTGTCACAATAAGTACAAAGCACCAAACTGCATAAGTGGAAAGCTTAATCAGTCATACAAGCTATTTCAATTTGAAAGTTCAAAGAATAATTCTCAACAATTCAAAAATTTCTTGACGCCACTATTTAAACTGCTGAGCATATATACTGTTGCGGTTAGAAACACACACAACAGCCATAACGTACTGCTGTACAGACTACAATCTAATTTCAAGAAATAATATTCTTTCATAGTGGAGTCTATTCAGGTTATAAAAATATGCACAGAAATACACAGCAACCTGAAAGTCTCCAAACAGTTCCAAAGAGAGATGAAGTGGATTATATCAGTTCAATATGTAATGTGTCCATTTGATACTACATATGACCCAAAAGCTATCAACACTTCCTTGATAAAAGTTCATCACAATATTAACTGATACAGAAAGGTGAAAATAAACAGTGAGTACTTAAGTATTTAGAAGGATATAGTCGTAACCTGCTTTCAGGCACTAACACAGCACTAATATAAAGAAAATGAAAGAAACCAAAAGAAACACCAAAGAAACCAAAACGTGGCTTAAACCAGGAATCTCATAAATACAGGTCCACAGTGTAATTGCTACACTAACTTGTTCAGTTACATATATATGTATTTTCAGAAATGGTACTAGCAAATTTGAGTCTGACTATAGTAGCAAAAAAAATAAGAAACAAGCCAGTATGCAGAATACCTGTAGGATTTCCAGGGTTGATTACGACAATGGCTCGTGGTATACAATGCTTCTTTGCTTCATCTAAAGACCGCTGCAGCTCAGCTATATCCATTCCCCAAGCTCGTGATTCATCTAAGTAGTAGCCAATCTGAAATTGAAGAGATCAGAATGATTATCCCTCACTGCAGAAGCAGCAGGCAATACAATGTGGTTATATTGTACATAGTTTCAATGTCTGAGGTACACTAGAAGTTTCCATCCAGAAGAAGTGGTGTTTATTTTAAGCTTATCTTTACCATCTTTGGGCACTGACAGTCATGTCATCCTGATTGAAAAGGAAACTTGTGTTTTCACAGCTAACAGTAACATTGAAGATTTCCGTCTTCTGGGTTGTTGCGCTGTGTAGTCTGGTCGATGTTAACCAACGTTTCAGAGGTCATACTGCGTCCGTCATCATTGCCCTGATGACGGAGGCAGTATGACCTCTGAAACGTTGGTTAGCATCAACCAGACTACACAGCGCAACAACCCAGAAGACGGAAATCTTCATACTCATCGCCCTGATGACGGAGGCAGTATGACCTCTGAAACGTTGGTTAACATCGACCAGACTACACAGCGCAACAACCCAGAAGACGGAAATCTTCATACTCACCGCTGTGAGAACCTCAAGTCTTAAACAGTAACATTACTAAAATATGTGTGGCCATGTCTTTTGTGGAGGGGAGTTCGGGTAATTAATCGTTCACTTCAATTATCAAACATCATGGGATAAAAAGCAGTTACCATACAAACACAGACCTGGTGCATGTTGAACTCAGCCAGTGTCGCTGAGTACAGAGGGTACTGGGGAATGGGGACCATCACTCCGCTCTTCTTGCCATCAACTTCATTAACCAACAGCTTCATCACTGACTGACAAAAATCAAGAAAAAGGCAAAATGTAAATGTCATGAGAGCTTAGTAAATAACGTGATCAAATAATCATGAAGATATTAAACAAGAGCTGAAAGGTATATTTCAGTTCAGAGCATACATTTTAACCCGACAGTTCAATATCCCTAATAACAAAGTCTACATTAAATAGTATTATCCTGAGCTAACTAAAACCACTTACACATACTCACATCCCATCTCTGTAAGATTAATTTTAATATTATTTCCATCTTAATCTTCCAAGAGTTTTCCCATCAAAGTTCAATGAGCATTTTGCTTCACTCATCAAAGCTAAATGTTCTGTCCAGAATAAATAACAGCCTCATTTGATTATTCTTATTCAGTTGCATAATTAACAAACTTCCTCATGCATCACCTTGATAGCATCAGAGGCTCCAGCCGACAGAATGATATTTTCCCAGTTACTGCCAATCCCATCTCTCCTCTCTATGTATTGTGCAACATGTCTCCTTATGATCTCAATACCAGGGGAGTCTGTGTATGATCCTGTAAGAAATGTTTTTAAAAAAAACACACTGCAATTACAACTGCATAGGCCATACAGCATCAGATAGGATGACAATGATGTGGGGAAGAAAGTGATCAGGGTCTACTTTAAGGTACTACTTCAGTGACTAAGGGGAGGAAAAAACCCTTGGCCAGACAGCCTGGTTTAAACACAAGAATCAAACATTTGATTTCCTGGAAATAAGGCAAGAGTCCTAATCACCATTACCTTGTAGTTTTCTATGATATACAGAAATGGAATAACAAAGAAAATAAAAACTGAAGACTTCTATAGTGCACTTGTAATTAATAAGAAAAATTACATTCGTTTCAACTTCAAATTTTTAATTTAATCAAAATAAGACTTTTATTGGCATTCATACTGAAAAGCACTACTTTATACCATCTCTGAAAATTCCTCATTGAATACATGTTATGCAGAACACAGTTTGGCAATCACTTATCCCAAATTATCACTCCTTGTCTAGAAGACAATCTGCAGTGTAAACATATCTGATTCAGATCACTAATTTTGACAATATGGAAACTCACCAACGCTTCCACCCCTGCAGCCAGCCAGGATATCTTTTGCTCGAGCCTTGGCATCAGTTGGGAACCGGGGGTCATCAAGAAGTGCTGGGTAAGAAACTAAGGCGAGAACCTGGTAAAAAGACAATAACGCATGCAAGAACAGGGTAGTGCCACAGCTGGGGGCACAACACAAATTAAGATAGATGTGCAATGCACAGTGGCACATGTATGTCTAGGTAACAAATGGAATGTGCAGTATGCTGAAATATTTAAACATGCATGAATATGACAAAAAAGTGTAATCATATGTTTTGAAAGATGATTACTAATTGAGAAACTGTAGAAGAAAATAAGTTTTAAGTTAGGGAACACTTCATTTTTTTAGATCTATTTCATATTGCTGAAATGACAATGGAATTGATCAAACAACCTGTACAGTTGAGACAATTGTAAACATGGCAATCAGTGAAGACAATAATTCTAACCTGCCTGATAAATGTGAGTGGTTTCTGTCCCATTGCATGGCAGTCGCCAATATTGGCTTTGATCACTTCAGAAAAGGGCTTCTTGACTCCCTGAAACACATTATAAGATCTCAATAGCAGAAAAGCAGAATCAGAACTGCAAGTTTCACCTTCCTCATTTGGTTTAGATTGACTTGGCTGTGCTAGGTTTGGTATTAAGTTACTATACTTTAATTTAGGTGCTTGGCTTGAACCCAAATTGCATTCTTCAGTTTTGTATGAAACTCAGACCATATGACATGTTTATATGTAGCTTGTCATAATAAAGGTCCTCACTTTCCAATTATATACAGGCAACTTTCATTTCCTGCACATCAATGTTCCAATTCAAAATGTCAGAAGTGTCACTGTATCATTAACGCATGCAATGAACACATAACCTAACAAAGTAACATAATTGTTCTCAAATATGCTGGACAAGATACCCTTCAAAATACTGTGCGTTTCTTGTTACAGCTATTCCTGCATTCTTACCTGTTATCCATGAATGCGTTCTAAAGGTAACGAAGTGACTTGGCAGCCCTTCCAATAACCCCTCATGTCAACACGAAGGTTATCTTACCTCCTGTAGTTCCTTTTCGATTTCGGATGCCCTGATTACAAGTGGGCCTCGTACTGCATACTCCATTCTCTTTAAACATGGATTCATGTTCTCTATTGTCACAAAACATTTTTCTGTCCTCTCTAAACAGTTACAGTCACCCACGTCCTTACCACCGGTCGCCATTGTTCGCATAAAATTGGGCCAGCCTCTGAATTGTCCGCTCCTATTTCTAGCCCACCCGCTGCACCGAGTAAAATTCCCCATGTTGATAACATGATTAACAACAGATGTAAAGAACAGCGAAGTGGACATAATGATAACTTTGCTTGGAAATGAATAACTGTTCCTAACGCGATGTCACAAAATCAATGGACCCTCCAGTTCTGTACATGATATATTATTTTATTCTATTTATTTCATATTTCAAGATTAAATAAAAAACCTAACCTTTGGAGTTCAATATCAGTATAGAATACACCGACCTTCGACCTCAAAAACACACAACTAGTTCTATATCTGACATATATCTAGTATTTCATCACCAATCTTTGAGCACAGATCAGCTACCAAGCAAGGTCAAACGCGTTCCGCTTCTAAAGGTTAGGAACCACTGCACAATGCAGTAAATAACAGCTGTTCAACTGCAAGGAATGAACTGGTTGTGCACTGGTGCTAAATGTGGAGAATCGACAGCATAGCCCAGAAAAGACAGAGAAAGAGAAACCACCTACACAATTGGCACGAACCCAAAAGGTACCCTCGATACCCTTGCACCCACATTCCGTAACTTTAATTTATTTACATGTAAATTTCATTAGCGATCTGTATTTCAAAGAACTTACAAAGCTGTATAAATTTACACGTAGGAAAAGTAATTTCGCTCCTCGCCAGTACTCATACACTAAAAGTCTATTTAAAATGCAACAGACCACAACAACAACTACCTCCAAGGCTCCTGCACTATATCAACATGTTTTGGCTTGATTGCACCTCCCCACCAAACAATAATTTTTTCGGTCTATGCATAAAATGTGACAACACACTTCTTGGTTAACGAAGAACAGGTCAGTGGCCATCCACCTATCTACAGAGTGGGTGGGAAGTAGGCATTGATAAATGGTTATAACCTCTATATTTCCAATGCAGCGATTATTTAATGCCTACTTACTTCCCACCCACTCTGTACATAGGCTACCTAACAATAAATTACAGAACGTACGTACATCATACGCAGCATCTGAAACTCGCCGTTTAAATAACAGATATTGCATTTGGGGGTTGAACACCCAGACAAAGACATTTATAAAAGTAACATATACAATTATAGTTGTCTACATCAATGCCAAGCCACTAATCAGACAGAGAATTTAAGGCAAACAAAAATAGCTTCTGCCACGTATTATCTGTTTCAATGTAATTGGCTAAATCTTAATTTCAATGTGTAACCTCAGTACATTTTAACTGGCGGGAATCATACGAATCTTATTACCTATGTGTTTTGATTGTACAAGGCGACAATTGTTTTACTTTGGCATAAAAAAGATTCAATATAAGCCGGAACATGTAGGCGAAAGGAAGGCATCATGCCACGCCAGACAGGCATATATTAATAGAAATGGTAGATATACAGGAGACTAAATTCTTTCGCCCAATTGGTTTGACAAATGTGCATTATTAGTGTTCATGCGCCCAAATGTAACTGTTCATGTCTGTATTGAGCAGCACCAGGCCACATGTAGTCGCATTTACCTGTTTCATTAGTAATAATTACTTCACCTATGACATTTTATAAATGTCTTTGATGTGTAGCTGCACGATGTCTTCCTTCACGTCCTCATCCAACGTATCCACATGGTCTTTCCACATCATTTTGCGTGTAGAAATCCCAACTACTGCATTAAATTCTCGATCTTTACTTCTCCCTTATATATCCAGCTAAGGGCGATAAATTTCACATCTGCGGCTTCTCTTGTTATTCTTTGTCTCTGCTTCCCACGCTTGTTTCTTCCAATCAATACTTTTCGTAATTTCAAATACGTATTCCTAATCATTAATGGAAGTGGGCCTATGTTAGCCTAAAACGTTGGCACACAGCATAAATACTACATGGCACAACGACCCAAAAGACAATCGATAAGACGTTTCCTTTGAATGGGCACTTGGAAGATTGAGGAGCTGGGAGTAAACAGTGTCTCAGGATTGTGTCCAATGACGGACTTCAATGCTATTCCACCAACACTCCGCAGTAATTATTATAGTGGCATAGCTTGTTCAATTTAACGGGATAGAAAAGCAGGTAGCCACCGATCAAAATCATTTTGCGCGGCTGTGTACGCTGCATTGTTACGTGTTTACACTGCTCATACTGTGCTCAGATCGGATAAATTTTATTTTGGTTAGAATACTGGATTATATAAATGATGCCATACATAACCACACTAACTTCCCTCCTTCCCCGTCGGAACCAACAGTTCAGAGAAAAACGTATCCCAGTGCCACTTCGTCCACTGCAAATCCCACTGGACCGAGCGGGACGCGAACCCGGGCGGCTGCAACAAGCCGGTGACTTGAGTCCATACAAGCCACATAGTGATGAGCATGTGAATCACTACTTGTACTTACAGTAATGCAGCATCGGGGTAACAGGTTCGAATGTCTGTAGGGTTACATCTATTCTAGTTTTCCTTAAGCGGATACCGGGACAACACCTCAAACCAGGCCAAAACCGCTTCTTTTCAAATCCTCACCTTCTAACCCGTCATGACTTCATATAATTGGACGAAATCGAATTGAAAAACCTACGAACGATTCTCCGACACTAACTAGGGACTTGTTTTCACGGCGGTGAGTCCGAAGACGGCTGTATTCTAAGTTGTAGTGCCGTGTAATTTACAGAATTTGTTTCGTATGTAAGCCAAAATTTAATTGGCGAATTTAATGTTGGCCAGTATCTGTTCAACATTACCCAAAGTTTACATTAAACTCAAATGCAGTTCATAAGAATTGGCACATTCTCTGAAACACCTTATTTTCATTTCACACATTTGTCAGTTTGGTGTAAACTTAACAAAATCCAAGGTGACATCTTTATTCAACATGTGCTCTTTGCAACAGATCTGTAGTGCGAAAATACGTGTACTCCAAACGGGAAGAAACATACAAAACAAAGAAAGGAAGCAAGATGCAAAGTCGAAAGAAACGAAAAGGGAGAAACTATTGGGCCTACACATTTACACTGTTGTTCTTGTTATCAACAAAGGGAAATAATCGCACGAGTTTTATACATCTCAAGCTGCCTTAAAACTACACTAACTTCACCGTGAAAATTCTTCTTTCTTCTAAAACCAAAACTTCTTCATTCCAGTTCCGTTTAGACGGCAGTATTTAGAATTCACTTTACCCTTTACTGGAAACACTATTAATACAGCAGTATTTTAACACTTTTCATCAAACCATTTTACGCGAGATAATGTTACCTATCTGCAACTCTCTGATCTCGTAGATTAAACTGAAGGCCATTACACGTTTGCTTTTGTCTGGTGTGAAGGAATTGCGTAAGTGCCAAGAAGCAAGTGCTAAACAACTGATTACTTTCCCTTAGCAACAAGACTCTTGACTGGTTTATATCTGAAGCTTTCACAAGGTTATACCATTAGCGACTTGCCTGCATATAAAAAACTGTAGTAATCTAGGAGTTATGCATGACTAGACTAACAGTTTCGATAAACAAACGATTTTATCAAATTAAATTTAAAAAAAACATACTTATTCTGACACCTTGAAGTTTGTTCTGTGATTGTGCAAGTTTCCTGGCAATCGCACAACTTTTAACAAAGAGAAACTCAGATTGCAAAATAAATGCTTAGCATAACAATTATGATGTTTCGCTTTGTTTTAGCTACTAGATTTTCGGTAAGTAAATGTAAACTCAGTTTAATTATCTCGAAAACGTGCTGAAACGCATGCATGTCTTATTTGAATTGTCAACTATTGTCTGATGTTAACCAAAATTTGCATGTTGTCAACAAGTTTCGGCATAATTCAGAAATATAAAATTTCATGAAAATCCGTATAGCTGTTCTCGAGTTATACGTCGACAGACGGGTGGTCATACAAACACGGTGAGGCAAACAGGCGCATCTTTTGTAACTTTCCATTCCAAATGGAAATAAAAAAGGTGCTGGATTACTAGTTTGAAGTGTCAGCATGTTAATATTATCCTTGTTTTCAAAACACCACTAGGGCAACAAAAACACAAATATTACTTGCTCATTTATAGAATTTGACAAAATCCCGCTTAAGTGATTGGAATAAAAACTGTATTTTATTTTACAATTTATGTAAAGAATTTAAGACGTCTACTTTCAATTTTATACAAATAGTTTCTACAACTAAAAATTACCAATTTAATTGATCCGATTCAACGATGAAGTTCAATGGTGAGGTTTGAAATTTGGCTTTTTGTTCAACTACGAAGTTTTAATACCAAAGCTTCTAGACCAGAATTTGCCACTGGTCAGAGTACCTGTCAATGATCAAGAACAAGTTGAAGTGCATAATACTTGAATTCAGATTACACCATTATGTTAAGGTCAAACTGGATGGCTTGACAACCAAGGAAGGAGAAGGAATTTCAAAGAGGCAAAGTAGTCTTAGTGCCTAAACACTACACCATGAAGATATATACATAGTCTATTTGATTATAAAACTTCACATGCCATCAAACAGAAGAGTAAGTATGGATTCAAAGAGGCTGTCGATTGTTTAACATTCTAGAAAAGAATTACCTCAGCAAAAGTGACATTTTTTGAGGATTTATTGCCACACAGAATTTCAGGACCTTAATTTGACGGCACTAGTCATTTCCATGTTCCACGTATCAAGTATGCATGGCCACTGATATTACTGAGAATAAGATATTAGTAATAAAAAGTACAAAATTTAAGTGGCATCTAGTAACGTGACAGTCACACTAATTTGTAAGTTCTATTAACATCTGCCAATTGGTTCAAAGTCGTTAAGGGTGACAGATAACACATACTTATCTTTTCTTACAAAATACAAAAAGCCAGCCAAAGAGCACAATTTTTTCTTTACAAAAAAAGTGCCAGGTGACAAAGTAGAGGGGAGACAATTTCGAGGTGGAATACAGATGTACATTGTACTGACACTTCTTTCATGCAACACAAAGACAGACATAACAATCCCTTACAACTTTTTATCCAAGAAATGCATTAATTCTTCAATATACTAACTTTTGTTGTTTGCTTTTTTCAGAAAAGAATACACTAGTTTTTTAAGGTGAATTTTTGATAAAATAATTTAAAAACTACAAAATAACTGACATATTATGGCAATGGTAATAATTGATAATAATGCTCACCTATCTTTGAAACTAGAGTAATGGCATCCTATTTCTGGAAATTAATTACAGTAGAGTCCCGATCATCTGACCTAAACAAAACCAATGGTCGATACGATAACACAGAAGACTAACACAATATTAACACAATTTACAACTAATTTATTATACAATAAAATTATGAAGAAAATAAAATGTCATCTGATGAAGAAATATCAAAACAAAAACAGTATTTAACACAATGTAAATAAAAGAGTTTATTTTTTTTAAAGAAATTGGTAATGAGCCTCCTTCCTTTTCTTTGCAGCAAGGTCTGCCAGTGCCTGAACAGTAGCACAACTGTAGCAACCGAGGACTTAAAATGTAGAAGGTGCATGGTGGGGGAATGTTATTCATTCTGCTACATGATGTGCGACTTGATAAAAAGGAAATTCCAACACGGAACGCCAGATAAAACAGAATGTCCGACGACTTGAGGTTGGATAATCGGGACTCTACTGTACTGTCTTTAATTTTGTTATAAAAATGTAATGTTACTGGAAACAAAATAATATTATTGTTAGGAAAGTGAACAACAAAAATCAATTTCTTAAAAATTAACATACCTATGACCAAATTTAATACAATTTTTATTTTTTAAGAAAAATGTACCAGTATGGCACACAACATACTGTTATACTGCCAGAAAGAAAAGCCCTGAAAGAAGTAACATTTCTTATTCAAGGACACTGTGAAGAATTGATAAGGGATAACAGCAGATATGAATATGAACAACCAGTCATCTCCACTATCACAAGATGTTGCAAAACAACAATAAAAAAAGCCACATGGTAAGATGACCAGTATCACTATCATTCATGATAAACAGTAAAAAGTACATCCTTCTATCACAGCACTAAAACAAATCTGTTCCATTACATTATTTGTATTGAGCTCCTCTCACGTGATGTTCCTTTCCAGTGTATTAAAATATTACATGTGTACTTCCATGACACTTGAGCTGCTAGAAGACTGACATTAATGACAATACATTAAAATTAAAAATATATATATGTACCTATATACTTTATTTATGTTTTGTAGCAGTAATGAAACACTGCAGCTCAATTTAATACTGATAGTGAAATTAGGCCTTTTGGCTCAAGAAATTTCATTACATGGGTACACGAGCGCAGTCCAAAATACAACAATTTAGGTTTATAAAATCAATGAAAGTAACTTAATTTTCCGTGTATTCTTACCTCAGATATAATTAATCATTCCCCAAGTTATAAATATTTCACTTAGTAACTCTTCATTTTTACAAATGTCATCTGTTATAATCCACTTCTCCTGACACGGATTCATACTTCACAGATATAAAAGTCTGAGCAGTCACATCCTGCACCCATGGTGCACTTCAGTTCACAGTTAGTTGCTATTTCCCCTCGCTCCTTCTGTACTGACTATGATTTATATATAGAGGACCTATGGAAAAAAATAAATACTTTACTGACTTATGAGCAAATGAGATACAATGAATTTTCAGGAACTTCCTACATTCATAACACAAGGAGTTACTGTATATCTTTTTATAACACATTACAATAATATTTTCAGTTTTTACCAGAATACTGTACTACTAAAAGAATTTAACCTTCTGACAATCCTTAAGAAAAACATTGCTTATATATATATATCGTCACACTTTACCCAGTTTCAGAGATATGCATCATGTCTGCAAAATGATTAATTTATAAGTGAATGAATCTATATTTTGACCACCTGCCTAACTTGAATTTTGAGTACACAGCTGATATGGGTTTATACACTACTTGACCACTTGATAGGTTATATTAGTGACTAAAAAATTTACAGATTTTCCGTACCTAAATATGCCATAATGATACATCCAAATCTTTCTAAGAAATATATATATAATAGATTTCATTTCTGATAAAGAACAGTCAATGATAACGTATCATAGTTTTAGATTCAGAAACTTCTATCAAAAAAAGACTGACTGAAAAATTACATACTTTCAGTGATTTATTATCATACAAGATTTCCAAACCTAACTGATTGACTACCCATAGCATCACACTAACATTGTTTTATCCTCACAAGTTCACATATCTGCCATGATGGGTTTGTTAATAAAAGGGAGTCTGAAAGAAAAAAACTGAAGTGTTCTGCAGTGGAATGATGTTCACACAAAGTTTCATGATTATCAGTCAATCAGTGTACACATTATCGATTATGAGTAGGTGAACCTGTAGATGGCTGTCCCCAGTTCACCAACAGAATTCCAAAGAATGAAACATGTTCCTTCAGAATATTAAAAAGTAAATAACATCCTTGATCACAAAATGAAGTGTAACCTTGAGCTACACTAAGACAATTGAAACTGCATTTCCTTTGAACAAAATCACACAGAAAGAAAAATAAGGAATGAAATGTATTTTATAAGAATACCTACATCAATTTTACATCAACAAAACTTCTCTTTCCTCTAATAGATTGCTTGAAATCTGCTGGTAACTCGTCTTTAAACCTTTAAATTTAGTTGAATTAATATACTAATTCTTAAGGATTGTCTGAATACATAATAAATTTTATGCATATCACAGAATGTTTAAAATTATTGAAAACTGAAACTATGTCAAATACCTCACGTTAACCTTTCCAATGCTGGCATGATATTGTACAATTTTTATTGCTGGAAAGCTACATTTACTTTAACAACTGAGAGAGTAGGTTACGTTTCTTTCACCAATCTTTTCAAACACCAAATAAATTCAGATTAGGAGAACTAATGCTTCAAAATGACATCACATGCATAGCATGGAAGGGTTAAAATGCCAATTGCATGAATTACTAATCCAAACAAAGACAAACCTTGTACATAAGTGGAAGATTTATTCATCAGTCATGCACATATAATAATGTGTGTAGTTGTTCTGATTTAGGCCTAGCAAAGGAGAACAAAATCAATAAATTGTACGAGAAATTCAGTGTACAGATAACAAGATAATATGCCAGGAAAGCAGTGCTACATCATACATCCTGCATTACCCCACCAACCTCCAAGGAGACACCAACTTTGGATTTGACAGATACAACTTCCACACTTTACCATCCTGAAAAACATGAGGCTACTACAACATTTTCAGTACTTTCATAATGATGACATCTAGTGAGGAAGTTTGGTGTAAAGTGCAAGATCTCATCATAGTGGCCATTATGTTTCTGCTACGACTGAAATCAATACATTAACATTTAAACACTGTCCCGCACCATAGCAGCGCGGTCTGAGGCATCATGCTTCGGACCGGCGATACGGAATGTGCGCTGGTTCGAGTCTCGGGGGAGAAGAAATTTTCTCATGAGCTTTCGACCAGTGTATGGGACCGGTGCCAACCCAGCATCGTGAGGAAATTGGGGAGCTACAATGAGTAGCGTAATCTGGTCAAGAAAGCTAGCAATGGCTGGGGTTTGTCATGCTGACCACACGCCACCCTATATCTGGTTGGATGATCGTTCACCTCTGCTTAGGCATGTGAACGTGAGGCCAGCAGTCAAGTTAGTTGGCTTTGGCTCTCTGGAGCTGTTATGCCAGAGATTTAATTTAACATATAAACACTTGTCATCAGGCTTTCACAGAAAGAGTTTCATGTTGTAAAACTTTGGCTTTTGGGGATAAACAGAATCAAGTGTTCAAGGTATTGTAATGTTTCAGCAGTTGCAATCTTCAGGGAGAATGTCTGAGGGGGGAATCCCTTACAAACAATCTGGCAGTGGAAGTTCAGTGGAAGGTGTTCGATTTAAGTTTTTATCACCTCTTTCTCTGAACCATGTGGTTGCTTCCCATTGGATAGCAACCCACTACTTTGCTCTCCCATTACTACTTCTTTTATAAGGGCTTCCTATCACTATACTTCTCCCTCCAGACATTCACCATTTCTATTTATAACATCATATTCATATTTAATTATCCTGAAGCTGTTATATATTTTTTATGTAAGGGACACTGTTCTATGGGATCTTGCAACCCCACCCATTACCTATGCAGTAACAATGTACATGAAACACATCATTACTGAAACCCTGCATATAATACTAAGCCAATCACATCTCATCTTCCTTATAGGGTCTCCTATCATACAGGAGTTCACACTTTGGAAGATCCTCTTGCACTTATGACTGTAGAAACACCATACAATTAAAACGTTTTAAAAATTACACTGCCTTCTTATTTCATTGAGAGCATCTTTGCAGCTGCAGTACTATAATGTGCTAACATTTGAGACACTTTGTAAGTTTTCTAAAATTTCATTTTGAACAACTGTTGTTTTTATAAGTGTTGATTTTTTTTTTTGGGACATCACACAATTCAAATTCATGCCTGGCCTAATGTACCTTAAAAGGCCATTAAGCAGATACTTGTATTTGCTGACAAAGATAAAAAAAATACAACATATCTTTTTCCAATACCTTTTTGCAACAGAAATGTATTATATTACAGTCCAGTGTGGGAAACAATAAATTGAAAATAAGAGTGAAGTCACTGTAATTTTAAAGTATCTACACTCAGAAGAGGTTGTGTAAGTTTCATGCTATGATTCCACAATGAAAACAAGGAGAAGATAAATGCACTTATTTCAATAATACTCCATTAACAAAATACGAATTAACTGTGTCCAAATTGTTCCCAGAAGATGCCAGAAGCTTATGGATAACTTCAGGAAAGTAGAGTACATACAATCTACATAATTAGGCAGGAAATTTTGAATTGAGTCTGCTTAACTGTAATTATTAAGAATCAATTGGACAAAATCTCTACGACAAAAAAGTTAGAGAATAATGTGATGAAATTCATTGCAACTAACCACATTCTTGAATAGGCATCTCATTCATCGGCACATAAGCTTGTGACAATGTGACACTAGCCACAAAGATGCTCTGAGCTATATGCCCATCATGGAAGCCTCCAATCATTTTATAAATAACACACAAAGAGAACAGTTGTGGCTAGATGTGGCATGGATGGATTGCTAACTTACAGTTACAAGAAGTTTAAACCTGGACTACCCTGACACCAAATCTGCCTGTCTATCCGTCCAAGATTGTTCTGAGCAATAGATAACATGTAGAATGCCTGGTGTGGAGGGAGTCTATGTCTGAATATTGGCAATTTCATCCTATCATTGTATCACTGAGTACAAGTTTAATAAATTACAAATGACAAAACCAACATTTACATAGACATGATAAATATGATAGTCAACTGGAAACTTGTTTCACAATTAAATTTTTATTTCGGTGAATACTGCAATGAAATTAGGGACCACTGATGTTTTTCCCACATTTATGTTAAGGAACAAACATGTGAGCAAATAAATTGACATCGTTTTTGGTTTATATTCAACTCCTTCAGGAGAATAAAAAAATAATAACTGATGCTCACTCATTTGTTTTAACCCACAAAATAATTAATTATTCAACATCTGTAATATCATTCCAGACCAGACAAGAAAATTAGTGGAACGAAACAACCCAACATTCCTTCACACTGACCAACACATCAATGGAACTAAAACACATCTGCTCAAAAGATAGAAGTGACAGTGGAATGGTTCAGGAAGGTTAATTTCATAAAGATTTGCTAATATGGTGCTAGTATGGCAATATCTAGTTGTACATATATGACGAAATATATGAGATGTTGAGTGATGTGAAAGGGCGACTCCCTGCAGGATGTCATTGTGGTGTTCATGTCGGCACGGCACAACAAGGATTCAAGCGTAGTCATGTTTGAGCCTTGACTTGAGGGCGATAATGATGCACTCCAGTCAATGCTGGAGGGTTCATTGCACCAATCAAAAACAATGTCTTTATCTTGTCTCTATTAAAATCACCAGGAAAAATAATAAAAACTAACATAGGGCATTTAAACCATCTTATATGTATAACACACTAGGTGCCTGTATTTGCCTGTGATACAAGAACAATGGGTATGACTTTTATGAATAGAGTACAGTACAGTCTATTACACATTGTAATTCAAGATACTTTTGATTTAACAGATACTATGTTATAACTTTATTTTAGTGAAATTGGCAGTATTAATAAATAGATAAGAAGGAATAAAATTTGAAACCAGGACATTAAGAAAGATGTGAAAGTAGAAATATTATGAGAAAAGTTGGTGAAATAAGGATTAGTAGAATGGACATGTGTTACATGTGAATGACAACAGGATCCTTTATGAGTACTGGAAATGCAGATGTTGAATAAGCAACCTTTGGGAGGACCAAGGACAAAGTGGAGAAAAGATATACAAAAGATAGTTGGGAAAGAGCGGCTGCAGATACAAGAGGAGTGCCAAAGGACGAACACAGCATATAGAAAAATTTGTCATAATATAATCCAGTCTGGGGGAAATTTCAATGGATGACAATGACCGTCATAATGGGACACACTCCTCCAAATGCTGCCTCCAAACGTAGATTATTTGTTTACATTTATGACATATTTCTGAATCACTGACTTCTACTGAGTCCAACTGCCTTGTAGAAGAAACAAATGTTAAAATATCAACACATTTTAAATGTAAATACAGTATTCTGTTCATACACTCTAATAAAGAGGCACCTAATAATTCAAGACTTACAGCAACAAAGACTGCCTGACAAATGACAACTCAAAGTCTATAGCAACGAAATTACCAAATTAAATAAACCAAGAATAAATCAATTGACAATAAAGAATAACTGATTGGTTTCTCAGTTTACCTACATACATTTTGTTAATTGCATATGTTATATAGTAAAAATGGAAGAATTACCATGAATGATGTGAAGGAAGCAATTGTACGACTTAGTGTTCCAGATGACAAATAAAATTTCTGAGTTACTGAATCACTGATTCTCAGGTTATTTTATGATGCTGTTTCAACTCCAATTGTTATACAGTACCAAATGAAAATGTAGATCAAAGATGGCTGTCTTCTTGGTTGTAGCGCTGTGTAGTCTGGTAAAAGTTTACCAATGTTTCATAGATCCTTGCTGCCTCCATCATCAAGGTGATGAGTAAGCTGCGCATTTGGAATCAGTCAGTCAAGGCAGAGCCTTGGTTGGACCAGGGGAAGTGGAGCCAATAGGAGTGGGGGGGGGGGGGTGCCACAAGCCTGGCCAGCAGGAGGGGGAAAGCCATCTTGACTCACTACTGTGAAAACCAAAAATCCTGCTAAGGATGGGGCCGCACGACCGTACAAAGTATGTCCGTTGTACAGTCGTGTGGCCCCAGCCTAAGGGAAGATCAGTTTGTAAAGTTTGGGAAGAAAATAATCATTGCCTATTTCTATAAATTTATCAGTCAAGTGGACAGGGTGAGGAAATGAATGAAAAACCTGTCAGGACAACTAACAGTCCAGGCAAGACAGCTCTTTCAATTGGGCCTAAATGAGTAAGATAATCACCTGAATAAGGAATGGGGATTGAGATAGTTCCTTTCAATGACCCAACTGAGTAGGGTGACAACCTAATCACAGCTTCTGAAACGTTGTGTGGTTTTAAAACATGGATGAGGGAAAATGTCCAAAAATATGCATCACTTTAATGATAAACATTTGTCAAAAACCTTTAAACTGTTATGATTTATGTTGTAAATGTTGGCTTATGCAGGCACCTCACATGTTATACAGTTATAATACACCTATTAGAACATGGGTACCTATGTCACTGCACAAGACAAGATGAAAATATGTCTTCTACTATATTCATTAAACTAAGAGGAGACAAAAAATAGGTATCAGTTGTCTTGTAGAAATATTATCTTTTCCACATGAAAATTCAACAAACATCTCCTTCACTTGTCCCTCCCACAAAATAAAACTCAAATGCAATCAGATACCTACAGTCATCAATTTACACTAACAGCGGACAGTTTGATTGACCAGTGTTGCTCAGAGGCCAGGTAACGCTGAGTGGTGACCTCATCTGAAGTATTTGAGACCAGTAACAACAAGGAACTTCTCAATGAACAGTTCAGAATCCAAGACAGCAATGTGTGCTGCCCGCCCAATGAGTGAGTTGGCTGTGTTGGGGAGTGCATGGTGCACATCATAGCGCACAAATGTTACTTCTGGTTTGTTGATGATAGGATACAGGATGTTGTGAACCATTTCACGATATGCTGCACCTAAAAACAAAACGGAAAATGTGTACTTGAATGGAGTATGCACATTTATCTGAATGTGTTCTTTCCAAAATCACATTCCTTTATTGTCCTGATGTTAATTCTTTGCAGATACAAACTAAAATATAATTTTGTCTTAATCACCTTCTATGAAACTATTAAGGTAGAAAATTCAATATCATTTAGTAATGCAGACCAACACAAAGCATATTTTTGACAAAACTCATTAGGAACAGGGAAATGTAATATTTTGCCTATATTTAATGAAATATACCTCCATTAAAAAAAAGTTTCATATAAAAGTTGCAGATCTTAATGATGTCTAATATATATTATACAATGTATCAACTGCTTTGGTGACATACTATTTATTTGAAAATGTATGCAGTTAAATATGGACTTCATACAAAATAAATATGTACGAGTTTAGCATATGAAGCAGGTACTGTACACAACTGCTACAAGCTAAAACACATTTCACAATTTTTGGCATGGATTTCTCATATAAATTTCAACTGAAAACTGAACAGTACTTTTCAAAATTAAACATGCAGATGGACAGAAATGACCTTCCCATTATTAGTTCATTTACATTATTTGTTTAAGTAATGCAAAATATGCTTGTAACTTTTGAAATAGACCTGAAAACCTGTTCTTGTATCTACAAAAGATTCAATGCAACATTTGTATTTTCATCCTTTTTGTGTCATCTAAGAGTAATACCTTGTACAGATGTATCCTTAACTGCAGCCTTACATAATTCAATTCGGGCTGAGTGAAGGGGAACGTAACGATCCTGAGATGATCCGCAGAGCAACAGATTGCGGAAGTGGTGAAGATTAGAACGCTGGCTCAAACGATACAGGAATGTTTGGCGCACATCTGTAGCATCACGCAATGCAAGCTGCAGAAGAGACCCTGATTTTTTCCACTTCTGCATGAACCACATCCCTGAACAAAATGAAAGTCTGAAGTCCTCATGGCTAGGACTTTAGGAATACAACTTATATCTATTAGCCACTTCACAAATTCAGTCACGTCATACAAATAGTTGTAATCTGGTGAAAGGTATAGTTTTATAAATACTATATAAATTTTAGCAAGAAATAAATTAAGCCTAAAAGGTATGTATCAAACGTCTCTGTTAACTTGTCCATGGTAAATGGGTGAGCACATTTCTGTTCCCATTGCTCAAGGAGACTAAATACAATGAAGTCTACTACAATAATCAGTTAAACAAATGTGGAATGGAATTCCATATTCTGTATAGGTGTAATTATTGAGCTACCATTTTATAAACCATAATCTACCCAGTTCTAACATTCAAAATAGTATCATGCTGTCATGTTAAACTTCTAGGGTGTCTATATATAAGGCATTACCCATGTTCACAAGGCCACTGTTGTTGTACAGAGTGCCAAGATGTGGTCCAGACAGAGAGAGGAAGGTGTGTAGGCGTGGAAGCAGGTGTTTCATTTGTGGCCTCGTGATGGCTGAGCGGATGATAATGTTGCCCAGTGAGTGACCAATAAAACTAATCTTGGACGGGTTGAGCCCACATGCCTCCACATGGTACAGGATCTCTGCTACCAACTTGTCTGTCATGGTATCGAAGTCTGAGAATGTATCGCCCTGTTAATGTAATCGCAATGTGTTACCCACTTAAATATCAAGCTATATTTCAGAATTTCATCTAGTGACTGTTATAAGAAATGCCATAACATTTGTAATGTGCAAATAAATTTAATTGTGGTAACTGAACTGTTCTGGAACCTCCACATTTCAAGCAAGCCTTTTGAAATATCAATCACCACCTTACCAATCATAAATGTTAACAAAACAATCCTCAAATTTGATTAATAATCTTATTACATACCCTAGCTATCCTAGCCACAAGCTATACAAGTATAATTCTCTTTGAATGAGAATAAGTATAAATTCATCTGAATGCAGAATCTTGTCTGATGGAGCCAAAATATAGAACTGGATAGGCTGATTACAAATATGACAGCTATGGTAATGAAAATCCAGCTATTGATGCTCCAGAAATGTATGGATACTGTACAGGAATTTGTATTTCAAGTGTGCTACAGTTGCAAAATGTCTTCATTTCTCAAAAATTATTGAATCAGGTTTACCTTTCATGCATCTTTTTCATTTCATAACTCCATTTATTAGTGGAAACAAAAGCAAAAAATCTCATCCTATAGTTGGGCAACTATGATACTCACAATGTGTAACACTGAGTTTATATTTGACACAGCTCAAATCTGTACCAGTGGAAATTATACACATAAATGGATCACTAAATGTAATAATTATTAATTTTAGTTCTTGCTAACCTCAATAAACAGGCTAAAGCATTTTAAGGAAAGTAGGTGTCATACATTCTTCCCAGAATTTGTTTAAAATATTATGCCACTTTCAATAAAGCTTCTATACTATATACAGAGTACTGCATGAAGTGACTTACAAATTTTTACTAAACATTTAAAGTTAGCTTCCAACAAGTCAAAGAATGTGTATTGGGATATATTTTACCTATAAAGTGTTCAGCCGTCAAACTATGGTCATAAAGTACATTCATATACTTGCTGACTATATTCATCTTGGCCAGTAAAATGTATACTGAGGACAACAGATATGGTGCACTCAGGTTAGTTTCAACAAACTTTATTATAATTTACAAAATAATGTTATATATTTCATTCCAAGAAACTAATTTCAAAGCATCATATAAAACAAGTGGGAGTAGGGGCAACTACCTGGTTCCTCTCTGACATGAGAAACTCCAAGTTGGCACCAGGAAGCCCTAATTCCAGGTATGTTTTCACCAGGCGCAAGTCTGCAGAGTTGCCGTCTAGGCCATGAACACACACAATGAGGTGCAAACCCTCAGGCGAGAATATGCGGTACTCATCGCTGATGTGGAAGTATGGCAGTGTTGATGCCAATGTAGGGAAGTCACTGCATACAAGCACACAATCTTATTGAATAATGAGATAACAATTTGATTACTCATGCAATGTAATTCCAGTAACCAGTCTAAACATGTAAAAATCAAAATAGAGAAACCAATTATTTTACTGTTGTTTTGAATTTGTGTGAAACTTTCTCACCCTAAAGGAAAACATAAATTAAGGGTTGCAGTCTTTTGGATATTGTGCAGTAGAAAATATAAACAAAGTCTCAACATTTTTAAGGACATACTGCATCCTTCTTTTGGTTAATCTCAAAGAAGGCACTAGGTCTACTTAAATACTCAGACGTCTTTACCTTTATGTCACAGTGCAGGGTCAACCATAAAACTGGAGGTAGTAGGTACTTAAACATGGGATGACTTTATATTTACAACACAGTGCATTGTGCAAAGACTGCAACAAATATGCAGTACTGTGAAAACCTCAAGCATTATGAACTGCGGATGTCTGAAAACAAATTGCAGTTGAAGATTTGTGGACATAGGGAAGATGAAGTAACAAAGGACTGAAGAAAATTACGAAGTGAAAAGCTTCATAATGTTTGTTCTTCATCTAATACTGTTTTATGAGACAGATGTGACATGTTATATGCATGGGAAACATTACAGCACATTCTTCTGTAGTGTAACTTATTAACATGATATGAAGATTCACACACTACACAAAATGTTTTTTTTATTTATTTACAAGAAAATGTACATGTTTCAACACTGTATGTGTGTGTCATCACTAAATATATAATCACAAAGCACAAAATTATTAAGATATACCAACTCCCATACCTATTCAGTTAGTTTTCACTTGCTCCCTTTACATCTTGCTGAACCCCACCATTCCATTTTCCTTTACTTATTCTGCTGGCCATCCTTATAATGTCCTCTTTCACAGAACCTGCTGTTTGTTGCTTTCAGCCCTGCCTCTGATTTTACATTACAGCTTGTACTTCAAATGTAAACTCCTGGAAAGATCTTCAAGATCATTAGGCCAAAGTATATCCACGAGCCTCAGGTTGTGAAAAAGTGTCAGAGTACGTCTGATTATGCTGACAATGGTCATATGAAATATGCTGGAGATCAGCAATGTGTAAATACCGCCCTGCCAAAAGTTGTACTTGACGGTATCTAATAAAACTAACTGCCTTATACAATGGTATGAGAACATCAAGACTGAAATATGAAACGTCTTTAAGATGATCATCTTCTGGGATGTTGCACCATGTAGACTAGCAGAAGTTTACTGACATTTCAGAGTTACTTGCTATCTCCTTCATCAATGTGATGAGGTAGCAAGTACCTCTAAAATGTTGCTGAAACATTGGTGAACGTCTACTAGAAAGCATCTCATACTTGCTGCCATGAAAACCTAAAATCTTACCACGAAATGACTCTACTGTTCCAACTACTGTACTAACCTGTATATCATTCCTGTAAAATTCATCTGACGTTTAAATTCCTCTTTGGATTTGATGAAGCTGAGTGTGTCATCACCAACAGCTTGAACTAGTTTCTGGCACACTTGCTCCTGTCCATCTTTGCTATTGTAGCAGTCACATGGCAACTCCCTCTCTGAGGTTGCTGGTGTCACAGTTGTTGCTGTGGATGATATGGGAGGAGACGCACTAGTGGGGCAGACACATTGCTGGCTCTCTATAACCCTGCAAAACAAGATGCAACTTTCATAGCTGAATAATCAGAAATTTGTAATCAAACTAAAAATTTCAAATCTCAAAATTACTCTGGTTGTGGCTTATTCCTCCACAATTCAATCTTTCTGACTACTTCCTGTCTCATAAAATCACAGACTCCATTTTTTAGGCGAGGAAAACTATGACAAATATTTCATTAACTACCTTCAAATGAAATTGAATTCCTCAAATTCACCTATGAGCAAATGCAGAAAAAAGTACAGTTCCTAGAATCAGAAGATACCACAAAAGCTTACACACAAAATTCAATGAAGTCTTCACAGGAAATCAGCTGTGTCACATGGTCACAAAAGAACAATGTTTTGAGATTTGAACCTGGGACCTCCCAAATGTGAAGTAGGAGAGCTAACCACTCCACTATAACATAACACAATGTAGAGTATGTATACATATCTTTTAAAACTATTTATGAACATAATGTTGTCTTTGCATGAATGGACTTAGTAACTAAACTGTATTCTGCAGCCTTGCTGAAACTCACTTTGGTGATGGTGTTTTCTTGACATGCTCACTGCTGTCCAGTTTTTGCAAGGACGAACCACCAGTCTGAGACTGAGTGTCTTTATCTTTTGAAGGCTTGTCTTTGTCCCAATTTCTGTCTCTATCTCGGTCACGATCATGTTCACGTTCACGGGCAGTTCGAGGACAGGGTTCAATTACTGGCTTCCTCTCCACTTCTTTCACACTTTCATACACATGGTACAACAGATTGTCTATTGGGGTGGGAGGTAAAACCTTTGGCTTTGGCTTGGGTGCCACCAGAGGAATTGTAGGTCTTGGTGGGGGGACAGGTGGATCCCTGAAGGGCTCTGGAGGCAGAGGGTCATCACGAAACTGCTTGGGTGGGGGTAACCGCAATTCTTCATATGGGTGGTCTATCACTTCGGGTTCTGGAATGATGGGGGAGGGTTCCACTAGTTTCTGCAGCCTTGCTCGCAGCTGTTCACCGTTCAATATTCGTTGCTGCTGCTTTGAAGTGGTAGATGCTGGATGCCTGTCCATGTGCATCTTGATGCCAAAGTCACTGCCATCTGGACTGAGCTGACCACTAGACATGTCACCTGAGGTGCGTCGGCTGGAGTTGGAGACCCAACCACTCTGTTCTGAAGTAATATCTGAGAGGGACGAAGATGGAGGAGAGGAAAGTGATTTACCAGGTGACTGAGACTTCGATTTAACTGTGACAGTAGTGGCTACAGTGAGGGGCTCTGCAAGGCTTGATTCTACAGAAATCAGGGCAGGATCAACTGAACTGTAAAGACCTACTTCCAGTTTGCTCAGCTCCCCAGGGGGTGGGAGTGGACCACCTATGGAAATTATGGAATCTAATGGAGGTTCATCTAGCTGGGACTTTGTTACGGGAGGTGGAACAATAATGGCTGGAGGAGGAGAAGCAAGTGGTGCCACAAGGTTTGGCATAGATTCACTACTGTTGGCACCTATAGACCGTGAACCACCAAGAAGAGCTTCGGAAGACTCGCCAGCATGGCATTCACGCTGAAGCACTGCCACACTCGGCATGGACATGGTACTTTGTGAATGTTTCATTGTATTGGGAGACACTCCTCCATTGACAGCCTCGCTCAGGTTGAATGGTACGCTAGCACTCTGCTCCAGTCGACGGTATCCAACCACCACAGAGTCTCCTGAGTCAGTAGATGGAGAAGTAGCAGCACCACCATTACCGTTGGCTACTTTAAGCTCTAATCGTAAGTTGTTTTTCAACTTCTCCTTGAGATTGTTGCGTATTGGAATGGGAATGAGGGGTGTATGGTGAGGCAAAGGTAGAGTGGCTGATGAAACTACTGTGCTAGTCACACTAATACAGGGCTTCAAACAGTCAACACTCTTTTCACGGCGGATCTGTGTGGAAGAGGAACGTGCCATGCTTGACATATGTGGGATTCCAAGGGAGGGGTTAGGGGCAGATGATGATGCTGTGGGGGTCACAGGTTGTGGCTGCAAATGACATGAGGGCAAGAGTGGTCTTGGGATGGGGGCAGGCTCTGAAGCAGCAGTGCCAGTAGTACGTAACTGGTCCAGAGATTTGCTGTGTCGTGCAGGAAGTGAAGACTTGGTCAGACTATCACTGTCCATTCTTTTACTTCCATGAAGCAGTAATGTTGCTGTGGCAGATGCTGGAGCATCACAGTAGTGATGATGGCGTGAACGACGACCAGTGTGAGGCGCCAATGTCAGTGTTGCTTTCAGCACGTCCCCTACATGAAGGACCCGCTGCTCATTCACACCAAGAGTGCCTACAATGTAAAAATGGAATATTTTTTGGTTATTTAAAGATGCTATTTCAGTTGCAGAAGTTAGAGAGAACTTAATGAGATGGGAAGATGATCATGAATGACAGAGTAACAACTACGAATTAAATCATCATGGCCTCTTTGAAGTACTGCCCAAGCACTCAATTGGAGAGACTGAGGAAAACCATGAATGACCTGTCAGAATAGCCAGTAATGCAGACAAGATTTAAAACAAGCACTCTTTTAATATGAATTAGGATTCAAGAATGTGGTGCAGTCTTGCAAGTAGCCATAAGCAAAGGGCTGAAGGCTGCAAACACTTTGCAATGGGGATAATTGAACATGATGACTTTTTTTACTGCGATCACAAGGAATGTTATACAGATTTCAATCAAGCAGAACAGAGAGATAAAAGAAGAAAAAAGCAGTGTATATGACATTTTTAAGAACTGTCAAAGGTGACTGAATCAAAGAGGATAACACGGACAGGATATGAAAAATGAAAGGAGAAAATGAGAAATGCATACAAAATTTTCATCGGAAAATCTCAAGAAAAGACAATTTCAATGATGTAAGCAAAGACAGAAGATAATATTAAAATCTTTCTTAAGACAAATATGGTGTGAAGGTGTGTACTGAATACAAATAGATCAGAATACCATCTAATTGTGAGATTTTAGAACACCACAATAAGCTTTCAAGTTTCATAGAATCAGGAGATTTTCTGACAGCTGACTAAATAAACATCGAACGGAAGAAACTGGATTATGTAGTTCATTGCAACACTTACCTAGAGACAAGGGTATGATGGCTTGTCGTCCAGAGCCTGGTTTTGGCATGGGCTGTGAGGATGAAGGTGCAGCGGTGCTAGAACTGGATCGCACCGATGCTGGGATCTTATGAGAGCGTGACTCCAAGATGGCAGCAATACCACAACTGCAGTCTTCCTGAGGAGGCAGTGTTGTGTGGCTTTCTGTTTTGGTATCTGCTGAACTGCTCAAGAAAGGATCTGTTCAAACAAAAACACAGGAGGAAACATTTTGCATTGGTTCACTTTGACGTAATTTTATGATCATGGTGACCAGTCTTCAGGTTAAATAATAGCAGGAAATTTCCTAAGGAGTTGAATAACTGCCAACTGCTTGAGGAAAACATTATACCACGATGTTAGTTCAATATTTTTAATGGGTCTTATGTGATAATGTCAGTGTACCATGACATTCAAACTTCTAAGGTACTTCTGCATGTTTACCAATAATTCAAAACAAGTGGTAACAGTAGTCAGATCTCATTCAGCCCTGTTTGTCATCTTTTATACCTGCACTGCTGTATTTCTGTTAAATTGATGCTTTATTAAATGAAATCTTCACAAGCCAATGGCCATGAAGTGAACTTCCAATGTGTCATAGACATTCCCTAAAAGGGAAATTAACTCCATTTTAACATGACTGATTGCCCAAAAGTTGGAGGACCACTTCTATCAGTTGTCTGTAATTGTTCATTCAATATATTCGCAGTTACCCCCAATATCTGGAAATCTTCTCCTCCATCTGCAACCTAAGAATATGCCATGCCATAAAGCCAAGGAACCCACGTAACATGTGTAATATTATACCAAGGTGATGCACAACCTGAAAAGGCATACTGCAAGACAAAGCTTACCACTGCCTGCTTTGCGACCTGCAACACTGCGTCTACGCGCAAATTCTGCCATGTCTTGATACTGGTCCTCAAAGATGATGGGCAATGTTGTGATGTCACCATCTAGCTCACTGCACTGAACAGGAAGTGGAGGTAGAGTTGCGAGGTACCGAGACCGGCGTACCATATCAGACACAGTAAGGTAGTTCTGATAGTTGGCATCATAACACCCTGCTGCGGACTGACGGGGGTTGTCAAGCACAAAAAATGCTTCAGCAAACCGCTTCACCTAGAGCATAAAATAAGATAAATGTGCCCTATGTGTCTAAGCACCACATCGTGAAGGATTATGAGACAGCATAAGTGTAAATATCCATGCATAGCAGATCTCAGCACCAGCTGCATGATGAGATATCAGCTTCATATTTTGGCTGTGGAAAGAACCTCTAGTATCCACTGAACGGGATGCTGGATAGATACTAGACCTGCTGTGAATGTGGTAGTAAACAGAAAATTCCACATTTCCTAGATGGAAATAACTTTCATCTGTCATATTACTATGTAATCACGGCTTCTTACCTAGCAAACAGATCTGTTATTTGAAAATTACCTACAGAACTACTACTACTACTACTATGGCGTAACAGCCCAAAATCGAGCCCTAGCCTCCTCACCTACAGAACTAATTATTGTAAATCACCAAGATGGTCAGCGATAATGGATGTCTGTAAACTAACAGATATCATAACTAACCTAGCACAAAATGTGTTACTTTGTTTACAATGATCATAGTTATAAATGATGAATTCTGCCATGTTCACTGTATGGGGAATCAATGACACTTTGAGGTACATTCACAGAAAAACATGGAAAAAACATATTGAAATAAATAAAATGGATTGCAGGGGAGAAAAGGAGAATTATTATAATTAATATTAGAATCAATGTAGTTAATTAAAACATTTGGTTTGCATGTCTGCATGCAAAAAAAAAAACTGTATGTTAAATTTGTATCACAACTAAGAACTTCTTTGACAAGGAGTAGAAAATGAAGAAGATGAGGAGTAGGTGAAGAGGATTAAATATGGAGAAGTAGAAGGAGAATAGAACTAAATGTGGAAGAGCAGAATAATTTGCAGGGGGGGGGGGGGGAGAGAACAAAGTATAGCAAACCCTCTTAACAGATGTAATACCTGCAATAAGCTCATAAAACATTACTGGAAAAGAAAGGTGAAATTCATATTAAAATATCACTCAGCATTCTTCTATAATTAATATTCTATCATTCTTTCTTTTATTTACTGACTAATTCTCAACAGCACAGGTTCATATAAGAGTCAAATGGAAGGATGTGAAAGAAAGTAATTATGCCCTGTTTCAAGGCAATATCACACAATTTACCTGAAGGGACTACTGAAAACCATGAAAAACCTTTCTGCAAAGAAGTAAATGTTGACAGCAGATTTAGGAATGATTAAATGTAAATAAGAAGGAAATGTTAATATGACTTCATTATAATAAAAGCTTAATTGTTTCTCATCTTACCCTGAGATGGTGGTGATGGCGAGCAAGATGTTGGTGAACAGGATCTTTGCAGGAGAATGCCTCCAGGAACTGCTGCCACAGCAAAATATTTTCTGCACACAGCTGTGCAATGTCACTATTTGCCATCGTCACAAACTCTTCTTCAACTTCCACCAACTGCCAAAAACAGTCAGCACAAATAATTACAAACGTTCGGTTTTATATAATTAAGCACAAAACAGAATATGGACAATCACTTAAAGACATATTCTTATTATATACAAAAGTGGTTTATCATAAACATACTTGAGGGTGATTATTTATAAGATGACAAGGATCCAATAGAAATATTCCTGCCAGAAGGCAAGTAATAAAACACTGCATCACCACCATGAAAAACCAAGCCATGCAGTCCCCTATGAGGAGACTAACTAACTAAATGACTACCTACCTAACTAGCTAGCTAACTATCTATTTATCTATCTAACTCCATGATGCAAGTTCTTTCATGAAAAGATTACTCAGCTTGTCAAAACTGAAAAAGGGAAAAAGGGTGAGTGATTAACAACCCTAGCACCTCGACTGTCTATAATCCATTATGCAACCATACTGTGATTCTGCCCTCCATCAGAACTGTACTATGTAAGAAGTACAGTGCTTAAAGCCATTCAAGAAACTCCATGCTCTTATGGGCTACAATGAAAGTTCATTATTGTGTTGAAGCACTTCCTCTCTGAAATTGAGCACACAGTACTGACCTTCATGTTCGATTACTGTTTAAAGAAACTCTAATGATATAAAGCTAATTACACTACAGACATCACACTGCATGGAGTCAAGTTATTCTTTTTCTTTATTAAATATTCACCATATTGAAAGATGTTTGAAACACATGTTGCAGACATTAACAAAATCTATATTTTATATGTATTTCATGTCCCAAATGTTTTCTGTAGGAGGAGCCATTTTGAGAGAAACATTAATTTGAATTTTACCTTGATGTAAATGATGTACCAAAATTAAATTAACCTGACATCTTTTACTAAATATAATCAACATTCAGTCAATAGTTTTAGACATAAAACATGCAAACAGACATGACATCCCCACCTCACCACTCTGTGAGATAACCAGTTACATAATGTAAATTAGCCACGTTATGAGAATACAATTTCCTTGCTGGATCAATACTAAAACATATATAATAAAACTAAATCCACACTAAAAAATATTTCCATGACATCCTAAAGATAATCAACCTTACACAATCCACACTGTGTACAGGAAAGTAAATTAATAATGTATGTAATGTTCCTGTACAATAAATTAAGGATAAGGTCATTACATATTTTCTTATGTAAGAGATAAAGACAATAAGAAATTACCTAAGTGCCATTCCTTGGTAAATACAAAGCACAGTATGAAATATTTTGAACCAAATGCAAAGCCAATGTGACACATTAGCAGCATATTTCATCACATAATTCATACACTCAACGTTTGCTGTAAAATTAAGAAAAGAAAAAATCCCCACAATTTCCTGCATTCCACTTTATGTATGAAAAATTACTAAAATGTAAAGCTGTCCCACTATACACCACGTACGTGCTTGGGTGGAGAGAAGGTATAGTTCCTACTCATTCTTAATATTGGTGATAGACAAAGGGTGAGTGGTCAGCATCATTACACTGATAAAAATGATTATTTGTTGTTTGCTATGTTGCTGATTGCAGCCATTAAAATGTGACAGACAAGATGCTGTGTCACGCCAAATGGGCATAATGCATGTGAGATGGGAAGAGAATTAATACACACAAGCAGAGTTTAAATAGAAGAAAAGAGTTATTTTTTAATTAATTAAACCCACAAATAGCTTACTAAGGTTTTTCTTTTTGGATAAAGCGTTAATTTTTACAGATAGGTGAAAGACAGTGATATTTTCCATTGAATATTGCTGCTGATTGGTTAGCACATCCATTTTGTGCTTGGGAGGTCTGGTTCAAATGCTGACCTGGAGACTGGTGATCTTAACAGGTGGTTTTCCTCAATCCATCCAGGAAAATGCTTGCAATGGTACCTTTTTTTCAGTCACAACCACTTCCTTCCACACTTTTCAAAGAATCTATACCAATGACAGACTGTTAAACTAAAGCAAGAATATATGTTTTCCACAATGCAACATTTTCATAAGTCCCTCCCTAAATCACACACTAAAATATTCTGTAACATCATTTGAAGAAAAGTGTTAATGAGTTATGTGAATGAATACAGTGTTACTACTTGTGAAGTTATTAATTAAAAACATACACTTAACAAAAAATAATGTGGGAAAGGATTAAGAGAAGAATGCCATTCCAATGAAGCAGAAGAACATGCAAAGAACAGTGTGATGTACAGGCAGCTTTACCCTCAGTCTGTCCCAGTTAGCCTCTGTATGGTTGCTGGAAGAGCGATGATTGACTGTCGCCAGGAGGTTCCGGTGACACTCCTCCACAACAGACAAATAATGGGCCCAATCACAATCATTGCTTCCTTGGATTCAGTCACATGAAAAGTCATACTTCTTATATCTTAAGATTTTTTTAATATTTTCTATCGCCTATTTACATATTTTTAACTGCTTCCTATCTCCGCCCTTTAACCTTATCTTGGTCATGATGCAGATCTGTCTGAGGTATGTCTCATATTAAACAATAACTGGCTGCCAGTCCGATCAAACAATTTCCCATTCCTCTCCTATGACACATATCAGCAGTAGTAGATTCTAACACCTTTTGGCTATATTTCAATTATTAGCCCAAATAATTCATTAACAGATATTAGGGTCATGAGAAAGTTTTGAGTCACGGTGATCAGCTGGCAGAGATTGTGAACTGGACATTTTAAAAAGTAAAATTCTTTACCTGGTACCAAATAACTCTCAGATTGTAGGATTTGACATTTTCATGGCAGTGAGTCTGAAGATGGCTGTCTTCTGTGTTGTTGCGCCATGTAGTCAAGTAGAAGTTTACCAACGTTTCAGAGGTCCTTGCTGCCTCCATCATCACCCTGATAATGAAGGCAGCAAGTATGCCTGAAACGTTGAGAAATTTCTACCCGACTACATGTCAGTACAAACCAGAAGACAGCCGTCTTCATACTCGTCACCGTACGAACCTCAAACCAGACTTCTTGATGTTTACAGCAATGGTTATTATTTTAAAGTCCTGATGATGTTCCAGACATATGTCATTAGAAACTTGCAGAATTCCTATCCAATAACTAATAACCTGAAGATAGGAGTAGAGTCAACTCCCTGAAAGTCATGTATCTCATGTACACTGTTCAACACAAGTAACAGTACAGTAAATCAGACACTGTCACAGACCTTCAGGCAATCAGCCCTTTACTATATCCAAGCAGAACTTAAAATAGCAGCTTCTACAATGAAACTTTGGCTTTAATCATGAATGCTGTAAGCACTTTTTTTGTTTCCATGAAGATTTTCCACTTGGTTTAATAGTTATTAATGAAGGACACGCACAGACATAATAATACCGCAAGCCTGTCCTATGAAAAAGAAATGCACCAGCAGATTAAATCCTACTAAAAGTTAAGACATTTGTGTTCTAAGAGATATCACCAATGTGAGTTTTAGAGAAAGAAAATATTTTAATGTGCAGGAATGTTTAAAGCTGAGAACTGATAACTAATGTACAGCTGACTTTACTTTTACTAACAGTGAAAGTATCATGAAGACATGCGAGTTATGTGAGATCACACATGGGCAAGTTCTAATGTGTAACACTGGGTAACAATGGCTTAACTTACAAAAACAAGACTGCTGGAAACATCACAGGTGTTAATATATTACTGCAAAGAAAGACACAACAAGAGAGTGTAGGTTGTGTGTGTGTGTGCATGCACACAGAATAAACAAGAGAAATTAACTTCATTATTCATATGAAATATGAAGTAGTAGCAGTAGTAGTAATAGTCATACTGACTGACTGGAAAATTTACTGCATGTCACCAGAAACCAAAATCAGTTAAAAAATATTGAGGTGCAACATCTAAAAGTATTAGTACAGTTGAAACTGCCATTGCTCAAAACATTCTGTGCGTAACCACATCCAACATGTGACATGCCTCTAATAACTTGTATTAAAAAGTGCCTTCTTAAACACAATCACAGTGGTTATATATCTGCTTTGTTCCTGATCGCAAGACATACCCCAATTTTACATACAGTATACTTGTGTGGAGAGGAAGAATCTCATACTGAGGCAAACGTGCTCACTTTTGCCAAGTCGCTGAGGTTGCTAAACCTCTGGAAGCAGTCAGTAGTTTCAAGCTTCAACTGTTGCCAGGAAGGCAGGAGTTTCATGTACTCCTGCAATCGTGCCTGTAGTGTCTCATAAGATGCCAGCAAGATACTGCACACCTCCTGATGAACGTGACGTGCATGTGCCAGACGAGTTCCAGAACTTACACACTTTGTGCTGTTCTGTGGGTGAAACAAATCACATACAATCAGAACTTGATATCTTAACTCTAGACCATAATCAAAATTCTACATGTCAGTGGTATATAATGAAGTGAAATGAGTGTACTCCATTCTTGAAACTGATACACAGACTTACCAGGTTTCCAAAGAACACAGTCTCCATGGTGGATTGTGGTTGGCGAAAATTGAGCCTTTGTGATGCTCCAAGCCAAGGCTTGGCACTACGTGGTGTACTGTAACACAAACACTTGTGACCAACTCACAA
Source organism: Zootermopsis nevadensis (assembly GCF_977971745.1). Lineage (NCBI taxonomy): Eukaryota > Metazoa > Arthropoda > Insecta > Blattodea > Termopsidae > Zootermopsis > Zootermopsis nevadensis. The sequence continues at coordinate 6,278,415 of NW_028259160.1, forward strand.
ACAGAAAAACATCCAACAAGATCTCTAATATACTGCTTTAGCCAATGGAGATTTCCTGGATGTAGATGGTTATTCAGTTATTTAATACTGCTACTGAGGTTATATATCAACACAAGAGCTATGATTGCCAACTGCGAATGATGATGAATTGAGAGCAATATGGCAGAAGCAGTTGTAGCCAGTTTTACAGCATTTTCTTGGCACTTACTTGGAGGTACAGAAAAAATGCATGCGCGCACACACACACACACAAATATTTCAGTCAGCGTAACTGGTGTCATGACCAAGACTTAAACCAGGTACCTCCAAATTGAAATCAGGCACATTAGATGCCGTGTAATTATAAATTACAAAAATTTTAAACCTTGCTTATTTTCTGAAGCCTTGTCTATGATAAAGGTACAACTTGATGAAAGTGGAGAAAATCAGCTCTCATTATGGTTTGGAGCCCATACTAAGATTTACATAGGTTCCTTCTGCCATACATCATTCTCAATATCATCCTGCCATCAGAGTTAGAAGAGTTGGCCTCATAGGTGTCCACACCTCAGCAAATGGGTTCATCCACCATTTCTAAAGCAAGAAGAGACCAGGAAGGTCAAAGAGTCCATAAATGGTAGTATCTACTGGCCAGAACAACAGTTTTGAACATTACAAATTGGATATTCTGTACTGCAAAGATTGGCTGTGAAAGACATTTAAAAGGAAAGAAACTGCTACAAAAGTTCCATACCTCCCTGTGGTGTATCATAATCACCAAACTTTAATTAATAACACATTTGTACGGAGATAAAAGTATCTAATTCCTTATGAGTAAAATATGAGTATTACACACTTATAGTAAAATTACTTCATGCAAAATACTACAGACTGTGTAACAGAAAACAATATGTATACAAAAGAAATAAGAAGAAAATAACAAAGCAATATCAGATGTGAAAAATATGAAGCAAAAGCAAAACAAGAGAAACAGTTAATTAAATTGAATTATCTGAAAGCATATGTGATGCAGGTATTATCACAATCTTCAGTGTTGCATGCAGTAACACACAAAGGTAAAACTTTATGAAAGCATCAATTTGATTTGGAAGATAAGGATGAAGATTAACCCCTTCATCACATTTAGAAGAAATGGGATTATTTTTTGGTCCAATGAATAAAATGCATTAGTTGTGAAGATGCCAAGTGATCTACAATTCCACCAACCCAATCACCCACTCTAAAAATGAGTGATGGTCACATGGATAAGGAACATGACAGGTTTATTTCTTGCAGCAAGTTTAACATCATTTAGACAATCATTTCTAAAATTTAATAAGAATATTCAGCCATAACCAAAAATTCAACATGTGCAACAATGTACTTTTTTATTTATTCTTCTTGTGATTACGAAAATTTATTCAAAAGATAAACAACAAACAGAATTTGACAAGTAAAGTTAAGTTTGTCCCACTATACGCCATGTAGGCGTTTGGGGTGAGTGGAGGTATAGCTCCTCTCTTCCTTGACCCCGGCACTAGATGGGGGTGAGTGGTCAGCATCACGCCCCGGCCGGCTTTACACCCGGGAAAGGACCCCGGTACCCATTGTAGAGGAGGCTGGGTGGGCCCCAGAGCCGGTCTGGACGCAGAGGCTAGAGGAAAAATCCTCTGCCCCCGTCGGGGATCGAACCCCAGTCGTCCAGCCCGTAGCTAGTCACTATACTGACTGAGCTATCCCGGCTCATATTTGACAAGTAATGACAAGCAATATTGAAAGAAAATACATATTAAAATCTTCTCATTTATATTAGCATTTCCTAAATAACTAGCTCATTCAATCACTTATTTTATTAGAAACATAAATATACCTAAAAGTACTAAAAATTTACTGGTGTTTTTGAAAAAGCATGGATACAATTAAATTGTTAACATTACTCAGATATTGTTACAAATGAAGAAAAACAGAAATTCTGTACTGGAATTAAACATTGCACCTTCCCACTTAGTTCTGACTGCTGGAGTAACACTTGGAAAACAATGTGGCCACAGTGGTTGTAATTAGGAACCAAATAATTAATTACTGGAGCATTTAGTAATGCTGTTTTGACTGCAGATGTTATATAATGTCACATGAGATGGAAAGATGATCATAAACAGTAGTATGAATCTGATAGGATGCAGTCAAGATCTATTTGAAATAATATCCTGGCACTTGTCTGAACAGGTAAACAACAACAAAAAATCCTATGACAGCCAGGGATCTAAGTGAGACACAAACTGGGTACCTCCAAAATAGAAGCCTAGAACAATATTTTTGTCAAAGTGCTGTCAACTGAGAATCAATGGAGAAATAATTTCCCTTCTGTACAGACAAGCCCCCATTTCTGCTTCTTTTACTTACCTTAACTCCACATGAATGTCAATAAGCAGACAGGTAACTTAACATAACATGAATATCTGTGATACACCTGCAAGACATATGCTTCCGGGAGTGTAACAGCAGAAGCATCAAGAACAGAAGCATGGCACAATTTGTGAGTGACTCACCAACTCTGCACATAGTGCAGAATGCTTTTCCTGAGCATGCAACAGGGAAGAAACACAAAGCAATGAGTGGTTCCCTCTTCTGGCTATATAGAGGCTTGCTAGAACTTGTCATACTCAAAATTAATTCCATATAATGGTATAATGGTCACTTAATAAACCTCTGCTCTGTAAAACTCCTATAACCTTTCTGTGAAGAACATATTACAAGCCCAGCCACATCATCTACCACTGCTGGTTACATTGCTAGCATCATATATTTGGCAGTTAGAGATATGGCTTTTGCAGAAATAAGCTGCATCTTTAACACAAACATGACTTTACATTGTGGGAGTACACAAAGGCAGGCTCTAGAAATAAAGTTCGAAGTCATACACGGACTTGTGCAAAAGTTGAAAAATCATGAAGATTGCTGTCTTCTGGGTTATTGCACCATGTAGTCTGGTAGATTTCCATCAACATTTCAGAGGTCATACTACCTCCGTCATCAGGGCGATGAATGTGCCAATTGAGCGGAAAGGGTCAGGTTTATGGGGACAAGGCAGTAACCGGAGTAGCCTGATCCTAGCTAGCCTGCTCGATTGACAAATTCATCGCCCTGATGATGGAGGCAGTATGACCTCTGAAACATTTGAGGAAATCTACCAGACTATACGGCGCAATAACTCAGAAGACAGCAATCTTCAGACTCACTGCTGTGAAAACCTCAAATCCTACTTGAAAAATCATATTGTTACACGATGAGCATTAGGGTTGAAGGAAGAGGTAACAATTTTTCTTGCCAACATGCTGCAAGAAAGTATGGCTCAATTGGTAGAAAAGCCTAATTATAATTTCTTTACATATCTTGACAATAAAAATGTCATGAAGAACCAACTTTTCTCATTATTATATAGTGTAAAGAGTAAGATTTGTGCATATTTAAAGAAGGAAAAGCCAAGTTATACTGCCAGAAGAGATGGCTGAAATTACCTCTTTTTAAATACCCTCAATGAGGTAAAAACATGTGTGAATCTTGGAATCATAAAAATCTTATTATGTTTCACTACAACTGGAAGGTCTGGTAAGGACCTGACAGATAAAACATAAATAAGAGTGCTGATGTGAATTCAGAACCTAGTTCTTTCTGTTAAGCAAAATAGGTTTGTACTATTATACAGTTAACTACAATTTTTATTTATCATTTAATTATTTTCATCCAACCTCAATATCCAGCCCAACATAATTTCCTTCATGTCACTACCCTAACGATACCAGGCGATCTATATCAAGCACAAAGTTCATCATTATGTAACATTTTAAACAATTTTCTTAAGCACTTATGATGAAGATATAAATGTTATAATTAGAGTTTTTAAATAACCATGTCATTTTTCACATTTTTCTTGTACTGAGAAATGCAAATTGTTTCTAATATTGCTGTTTTATGCACCTACTTCAATGTTTAATATTATAAAATTATGCCAATAAGTTCCTGGATGGGATTGAGATTAGCCTCTTCCATCAACTGAGTACGTATTTTCACCAGAAGACAGGAGGAGAGCCAGCTCCCAAAACGTAGTGGTCATATTTTAGAATATAAAACAATGGAACACGTCCAGATAAAGAACAATATTAAATGAAGATGACTGCCTAATGATAAAGACAGAAAGAACCTCTGAAATATTTGTAAACTTCAACAAGACCAGACAGTGCTACAGCCCAGAAAACAGCCATCTTCGGACTCACCTACATGAAAAGCTTAAATCCAACTTCACAATATTAAATGTAACACACCATCTTTAGAACACATTGTAAATTATTTTGCTTTTGAAAATAAAATCCAGACACACAATGAAACGTTTTAATTATATGAATATTATGTTATATTTCATAAGAAATTCCTATGCACATTCTAGCAAGCCTCAAATGAAAACAGCAGTAGCAGCAGCAGCAGCAGCAATGAGGGCAAAATCATTCAGAAATGAAACCTTGATTATGCAACAGCATCAGGATGGGTGCAGTGTGACAACCTGAGGCAACTTCCTATTCAGGGGACAAAGGGTGAAAAGAAGTTGCCTCTTCAGCAATTACATAAATTATGTGCACAAACATTCAGTCTCAGCCTTTCAGAACTTTGTACACATTTGACAGAAGTGTGATGTTATTCTAAAGTGACTAAAACTTATCACTTATTCTGCATGAATTAAAACTTTAACGATGCCAATTCCTACTGTACTTCTATTCATTTTAATTAACTTTTAATCAAAGTGGTGTTGTTATAACATGATTTTACTAAATCTATCATATAATTGTAAATTTCAGTAAACAATCATCCAACCTATATATTTCTCTAGGTTCAACCCAACTAAATTACGTTCTTAGGACCACTGTGTAATATCAGAAATTCAGCACACATGTCAAGGATCAATAGATAGTGCCCTGGAAAACTGAAAATCCTGAAAATGCATATCTATTCTGTGATTTAAACAAATGACAGGTGGTTGTTAGTTCCTCACAGGAGCAAGTAGTGTCTCATGGGCATAAGTCAGTTTCCAATACTTGTCCATTTTGTTTTACAGTTTTATTAACTTATTGAAGTCTTATCAGGTAGTTCTTTTGTTTTAGTAGTGTTTCAGTGTTGTTAAAAATTGAAAGCCCAAGGAACCAAGCATAAAATTTTTCAGAGACACGCTAGTCTTAGACTTTAAGGTATTTAATTATTTCAAGCAAAAGGCAGTAAATAGCAGGACAGTGAATGATGCTATCAAGTTTAAAAAATATGATGCTGCAAACTGAAAATCCTGGAAAAATACATCATTTCCCTTATAAAACGTGGGATATATATATATCCAATAAATGCATAGGACATTATAAAATAGCAACTTATCAACTTCATAAATACCTCAGTTTTATCTCCGTGTCATTTCTTTTTTGCACAAAGAACATAACTGGGAGGTCATGTCTGTCTTTCTGTCTGTTTTCACTCATTACAGCATTTATAAAAAGTGGCTCACTGTACAAACAAAGTAATACATAATAAGATATATATTTCATTAATATCTATAACTTTCATCTAAAACATGCATTTATGTTAAACAAAATACATGGAACAATAATATATGTTTCTAAAGCTTTACTGTCAGCAACAGAACATATGACTACAGTGTAATGTTGAATGGCTATCCCACTGATTAGTTCTATCAGTAGTACACATGTGTCTATAATAAACAAACGTAACAATCAATGAGGATTTATAATAGCAAAGAATGCATCTTGTTATAAAGAATTCCAATTTACAAATACTGTCAATTTTATGTTGCACTATTTACTTTCGTACTTCTAAACATGGCAAAACAGAGGTATCAAGTGAAGCAGAAAAGTGTAAGACCTTTAAAGGGTCCAATGGTTACAACAAAATTTACACGAATTTTGGTCAGCCTAAACGAAACAATATTCATTGAATTTATTACTATTGGATGGTGTAAAATGAAAAATAATGGAGTACATCTTTGCAAATGTATATTGATTTACTGTCTTCATGTTCAATTACTGCAAACACAAAACAATCCCATACATTTCTTCCTATTCATCTTAAGCTATGCAGTTGCTAACAAAGCTAATATCATTATCTTTTCCCTACATGACATTAAATAATTCAGATCCAGGGCATGTGGAATACTAAATGGGGAACAATGGTTTTTAATTTGGAAGTAACACAAAAATATTAAAATTTTATATTTCACAAATATTTTTCATCTTGTGTTGCACTCTTGTGACAATAATAAGAGGTAAAAGTCAGAATCAAAGAGAAATTTTTCCATTATAATTTATTTAAAATACATCACAATAAAAAGTATTTTAAATAAAAGTCGCAAGAACTTAACCGGATCCATATTTTATATCATGTACCAATTATTTTTATGAGCTTTCATTTGAGAAAATAAATTTCAATCAAAGCTTCATATAAAAGTACAGGTTATTATTTTAGACTGATACAAACCTTCATCACATTTGCCTGACGAAACTAGCGTAGGCCCATAACAAAAAATTTCACCAAAACGTATTCAGTAGTTTTAACACTAAATACTCCAGATCATAGTCACTCTGCATAAATAATGGTGTCTTTCTGAAGACACAAAATACGCATAAAAATAATGTGCTTGCTGGAAGTAAAAGAAAGGAGGAAACACATACAACCTGTAATAGTGGAGCAAGTGCATCACAACAAAGTGTCATCATATTGCACCCAAAATACCAGTAGGAATATTGATGTGCACATATACTGTACTCCTAATGACTCTTATTGAACTGATAAGTGTGTTCTAACCATTATCTATCGTGCTTATTCTATTTACCAGTCACTAAACGACAATGATTTCTTTCTGCAGACAATCACATCAAGTCCTAGTTGCAAAATGCAGTTCTTTTAAATATATCAGAAATACCATAAATCTGAATAAGATAGAGGATCTATAAATCTTCTATGCACTAGAGGTTATGATATGAATGAAGACTATCAATGTGACTTTTGTGTTACAATACGCTGTTCTTTTATTCTACACCCTACTTTAAACACCACACAAGGAAACTTACCAAATAAAAATCACAGCACAGGGCAAGTGAGAATACACAGTAGTATGCCATAAAATATGTTATAAACGGGCAACAACAAAATGTTGAACTAAAAGCAATAATATCAATAAAGAAGGTAAACCTCAAACATAATTTTAAAATAATTTTTAAAATTTTATATTCAACAAAAATAAACATGGGTATGTAGTAAACACTAGAAAAATAAACCCAAAATAATAATATTAAATGACAAATGCATAGTATACTCAAATATAATTTTAAAGATTTTAGACTCAACAAAAAGTAACAACAAATGCAGTAGTAAACACTACAAAACTGAAGATGTCTTCATAAGGACCAACAACGATCATGTATGCATTGAACACACTATGTTCTAATATAAATGGGTGTCACCGAAATGGCCAGAAAGGCTGAAACATGCAGGGTGGATAATGAACAGCAACACAAAAGTCGTATTTGATGATGTTCAACCATTCATAATATTAAAATACAATGGTGCAAATATTACTTAAGACTCAAAGGATATAATTGTTATTGCAAATTCTGCAACTCACATTTGAGACCACTGGATTGTGGTATTTAATACTGGTACATTTGTCTGCAGAAAAGTGCTGCTGCTGCTGCTGCTTACCATATACACAACTGCTAAAACAATTAAAAGGGCTTGGAGGAAAATATTAAAAAAATACAACTCCAACATGGATGTTGGTCATCTGGGTTATTATAACACCGTGTAATCTTGTAGGTGGTTATCAATGTTTCAAAGGAATCTATCACTTTCATCTTCACTTTTACCCTAAATATGTTCCTCAGAAATGCTGATAACCACATACAAAACATGGTGTCATAACCAGTAAGACCAGAATCCAAATGTTCACTCTAATCTCACAACCATAACATGATTAAACAACATCTAGTTTCAGAGAACTTGAAAATGACTCCCAGTTCTGATCTAAATCCTCAATTCTTCAATACCCTGAAGCCTGATACTCTAAGTACTGAGGCCTGGGTACTGTTAAGTCATTTTACCTTGAAAATAAAGGCAGATATGTTCTCTGGGGGGGGGGGGGGGGGGGGGGGAGGAACAACAACAACAACAAAACATTACTTAAGAAAGGGAACAAGATTTTCAAACTGGAAAAGCTTGCATCACTCCCTTTAGCTGTGGCTAACTTGCACACATGTTTAGTTTATAATACATGACATTGAGTGTGTATGTGCATGTTATTTCATCATGTGACAAGTAGTATTCATTAAGACTGGCACAGTATAGTGAGTACAAGCTGGTCACCTGCTACTATTAACAGATTTTATTCCACCAAGCCCCCTTCAAAATTATATCTTAAATATTCCAAATACCTCAATACTTCAAAACATGTGATACTCTCACACGAAACTTTAATTGCTAAATTTCAATTACTACAGGGTCTGTGCCCTTTCTGTGAGAACTTACACAAATCTAGAGGGGGTGCTGAGTGACAGATGGATTAAGAGAGAAAAGGATTACAGATAAAGAAACATGCAATAAAAGGAGATGATGGTGTGTGTTATTTTCTCTTCATTTATATCTACTATCCATTTAATTTTTAAGCAATGTAATATATTATAAAACTGTCATTTCATCCACTTACATGTTAGGAAACATAGGCAGAACTCTGAAAACACTTTTGGATGAAATATTCTGTATTCTTCACATGAAAGGATTCATTAAGTACCTATATATAATCAATAATGTCTTATCTGGCTATAAGTTACACCATGATTGCATGAAATTCAAATAAGAGCTTACACTTCTCACAGACATCCCTACAGCATGGTTACACAGGTTTGAGAGATTTAAGTTAGACTGCATAATGTTCTGTGCGATGTTAATCCCACTATTTTGAGCTAATCTAGATCATAAATAGCTACAGCTTTGTAAGCACATGGCACCTAAAGCTTTCTAAAGTGATATCTCAAAAGAGTATCTACGGAAAAAAGACGATTCCGGAACCAAACATTTCTAAATTTTGCATTGACTGCACAGCTGTTCTAAAATTTTCTTAAATGTGTACGGGTCCAAATACATTACACAGATTCCATTTACGAAGGGATATTACTGTAAATATCTTGGTCCACACATGTGTTGAATGAATGATGTTTTGTACATGAGCTTCGGCCTTTATTAAGAAGAGAAAATCAGCTGAATTTTATCCATATCACACTCTTATACATAGTACAGGACTTGCAGACGTAGTTGTCCTAAGATGCCTTTCGGCAGAAAATGAAAATTCTGTGATAATAATGTGTATTTTATAACCACTCACTAAATGTAACATAGTTCCATGTTTCTTTCAGTTTCCATCTTCACTCACAATTTCTGTACATCTATATTAAAGCTATTCAAGTCCTTGAGTGCTAACATAACGACTTACTGAAAATATTTTGATGCCTGGTTATATCTCTGTCCTTACGCAACAGCACACAGATTTACAGATAATTTGTTAAGGCCTGGTTATATCAACAGTTAAAGAAAAACACAGAACCCTATAGAAAATTTTACGAAATCTGCTTATACTATTGTCCTTAAGTGATGAAGCACAGATGTATAGAAAATGTTGTTGAGTTTATATCATTACCCTTAACAGACAGTTAACAGAAAAACTGTTGAAGCTTGACCAGGTTATATCACTGCCCACTGGACACTTGTAACGAAATACTGAGATATACATGACAAAATATCAAATTGCATAATAAAAGTACTGGTTTTACTCACTTGATGTAGGGCTGATGCAAGGCGACAAGGCTAGCATGGATGGTCATTGTTATGGCAGCCAAGTGGAAGTAGTCAAATAGGACGGGCAGGTGATAGTGAAGACCTCTGGTGGGAGAGAAGTGTAGCTGCAGTGTTCGACTCGAGACGCAGGAAATGGTGCTATGCTGGTCTGGACCAAACGTTTGATCCGTAAACCACAGTTCTACCATTAGTGTGAAGTCTGCTCGTTCGAGAGTATCCTCAATCTAAAACCGTTAAAACAAACATTTTCAGTGAAAGGATAAAGAAGCATAATGGAGGTAATAAAATACAAGCAAAAGTAATAAGGGCTAATGTGAACTTAACAAGAACCCATATTGGCATAAACAAATAGAACATGATTGTTTTGAGGAACTGATAAAGAAACTTAAGGCGTAAATGTTCTAGGCTGATTAAAGAGTACCCTTCATATGAGAGAACCACACAGTGCATGTTTTCAGTAAAAACGAAATGTTCTGGGATGGTTTTGCAATTATTTATGATGGTACAGCATTTAATGAAGTGTAGGATGATTAAGAATAACTCAGAAATGACATGATAGGAAGAAGTCAACTGAGAATAATTAATTCTTAGGTACGCTGTCTCAACAAAAAATAAATCCACATTCTTATTTAAATGTTGTGCTTTATCGAAACTTTAAGCCGAATACTGCACATGAACTTTACAAACACCTTGAGCTTTTGCGTTCACCTTATGGCTATCAACTAGAATGTGCGCTCGAAACATGATGACATCATCTAGGAGCACTTCCTCGTTGCGGTATAGAATTTGAAAAGTCTTGCTCACACCTGTTCCATTCACCACACACGCTGGAAATGCTAACTCTGATCCTGAAACACAAACAGACATCTCAGTTCTTCTACAGTAATCAGTCCTTTAGAGCAGTATTTCTTAACCAACAGTGGATATAATAAGTATAGGCTTAATTTTTGCTTCTCTGTACATTTGACTAAACATTTCATAACAGACCCAGTAAATGGAAAAATAATTAGTACTGTTGAACACTGACACTTCCTTCGCCGTCTCATTAGGTGACTCATTACCTTGCTATAACAGACTGAATGGTAATTTCTGGCAAGCTAAATTCTTATATATATATATATATATATATATATATAAAACATTTGAATTGTGAATGTTCAATGTGGGGTTATTATGGCACCCCTTTGATTTTAACACCTTGAGGTTACAGATTATTATTTTACTTGTAGAATGTGAGACAAACTGGGCACTGGACTTTAGAAAACCCACAGCTGTTTTTACTACTCCACAAGTCTGAAAAGACTGTGTAAATCACTGCTTTGCTTTAGAGACAGCGTCCAGCAATTTGCTTATATCCAAAAATTTCTGTTGCTTCATATGCACAATCTAAATCAAACATATCTACTGATCATGACAGTCTTGTCCCATATCTGCAAATAACTGGAATTATGATTTCAAAAATAGATGACACTCACGTTGATTACGAGGCAAATTCACCTCCACCTTGACGGGTAGCTTAGGTGAGACACGGAGAGCTGTGCGGATCTGGTAGAAGCTGTTCAACACAAAAACACAAGAGTTTAATCAACTTGTTTCATAACTTTTGCCTCTGAACAATGACATTGCCTACAAATTCTGTTCTATAAATGTAAGGGTCTTTACAAAGTAAAATATTTTCCATTACCTACATTTTGAAAGAAAAGTAAACTGTTACCTTCAGTTAAAAGTGACAGCTAATTTTTCAATGCATTTGGCAAGTAAATTTATAAATGATGGCTCTCAATGCAGATATAAAACACTAAATAATTATGTATTTATTTTCGTGGTTCAGTACGGTTCTAATTTCTACAGTAATAAAGAACACATTACTGACTGGCACGTCTGTGTCTGCCTGTCTCTGAATATTTCATCACAATGTTACAAGAATGACCTTGGAGCACACTTCAGCAACAATGATCACACTTGTAACCACGGCCTTGGATAAGATTGCTATCTTTGATATCGATGTTGCAGTTTTCCCCTTGGAGGGGCCTGTGGGTGCCATCGAGAATTTGATAATATTCATAATATTCATATTGAATAGTAATTGATATAATGAATTCTTCTCGGGCCACCAGCCGTGTCAGAGAGTTTATTTGAGAAAACACCAACGTTTCGAGAACCATCTTCGTCTTCGTCTTCAGGTTACCCTGAAACGGCTGGTAGCCCGAGAAGTATTCGTTATTCTTAGTCGCCGTGAAACCTACAGATCTTAAGTCATTGACGATCGCAAACACGTGGTATAAAGCGAATCTCTGTCGTGTCGACAGGTCGAAATGTTTACAGATTGTAATCAGAGGGCAAATTCATTGCGAGGTTCGGGGCGTAAACAACAGACATTTTCTACAACAAATATTTTCACCTATCCCTTTGACAGGCTATTTTCATGAGCTGGAGTGCGCTAAAACAATGTTCTGGTGAATATCTTGATTTAAGAACACACGGCACAAATCTACTCGTAATCCAATTACTTCAATTGTCATTTTCTGTTACATTAACAACCAAATGTATCCGTTACAAATTTTAAGATTCTCCTAGTTGTCGTTAACGGAAAAAAGGTTGGCAACCTCTGGTACAGAGTGTTATTTCGGTGGTGGGTACAATTTTACCTCTGTACTCCCCCTGCCGACAGGAGGTGTCTGCACAGAGTTCACTGTGGTAAAGCTTCATACTAATGAGGATACAGAAGAGTGGGGCGAGACACGGCAAATGTGACCTGCTGATGACGATTCACAGAAAATACACGAGTTTAATGTCAGGGTTCACAGGAGTTTTAGTGATTTCGAAATGAACCATAAAACTGTATGCAGTGGATCGATACAGCGTCTCTCACTCCTCCTTCTCTCTCCGCACCACGCAATATCTCATTTACATCTTCTACTGCTACAGATCGTACTACCAACACATCCGTCCCACCCTCCTTCGGTGGTTTATACACGCTACTTCTTTCTTCTCTAGGTCAGGGTTTTGACCAAAGACGGCGACCACGGGACAGCAACTAAGCCTGCAGACTTCACAATTCATAGCCTAGAACAGAGGTTCAAAAAGTGTGCCCCCCCCCCCCCCCCTGGGGGTTGTTTGTATGAAAAACTTTTTTTAACGAAATATGGAGAAACATTTTTTATCATCCTTTGCTTAGTTGAGGCAGTTTAGTTATCATAGCTAAATTTTATGTCAAATCTGTTTGCTTGCACTTGTTCTGGAAGGGGGCGTGAAATTTATGAAATGTTTTAAGGGGAGGCGCAAGGTATAAAACTTTGGAAGAATCTGGCCTAGAACCTTCATGTCAGTAGACTGTATATTTATTTTGTTTACTGGGTGTGATGAAGAGACTGGATTCATGTGGTTCAAGGCTAAGTCTTGAGGACACGATGAGAAACCTTCGAATTCAAAGGGGTTCATAGCTCTACACATACACGCCCAGTAATAAATTATTCTCTTCAAAACAGCCGTCCTCAGTTACATAATTAATTATTCTCGATTCAACAAAACATTAATATGCACGTAAGAAAATGCCTGTTCAGAAAAAATTAATAAAAACACTCGACTGACCTCTTTTTGCTGTATCCTGGTAATCAGCCGATAGCGCTGCACTAAGTAGTCACAAGGAATGTTTATTCACTAAGCACTTGGCCCACGTTTCAAGGGAACTTTGTGGCAACAGCTTATTTTCACCGACCACTTTCCTTACGAAGCCAGAGGGCAGCAAACAGGCACGTTGTGTCAGTCGGAGTACATTTCACTTGCACAGGCAAAGTGAACTTGTATGTATCGAATTTCGATCATAACACAAGCTATTTCATGTTCATCGAGGTTTTCCTCGGTCTGGGATATTAGTTGTAAAGAGGAAAAGAACGCTTTCTTCAATTCACCGTACACATCCATGCTCAACCACACCGAATACCGATTTACAGAAGGCGTTTCTGATTCTAAATCAGTTGATTTCGGGTAAAATCTCGATCTGAAACCCACCACCCTCAATCAGGTTCGCCTCTTACCCCATTATATAAAGTCTGAATCACGATATAAAAAAGCTTAAGCCAAAACTAAACGAGTATCTCCTATCTCACTCCTACTCTATAGAAGAATCTACCTCAACCAGAAATTCTCAGTTATTATAAATACACGTAAGTAATAGTGGGTATGCTTTCTTGAGCAAATATTTTTACGGTAATACTGTAGCTGACTGTCAAAACTATGCAATTTACGTTTGTATGAGAAACAAGTATTTTATTTGTGCTATGACATGTTCTACATCCTTGGCTTGGGCCTACAAAGGATCTATAGAACGTATATGCATTCTGTTTTATTCTGCATCTACAGTAAAACTGTGTAATTTGTAAAAGCTAAGCTCGATTCACCACATGATTTACTAATTCACGAATCATTATCATATTATTTCCAATTCGACGGTAAACAGTCTCTGGTATTAAGTAATTGTTGTTAAATAAACGAATAAACATCGCTGTCTCTTATAATTTCTTCTCGGTATAAAACCTGCATATATAAACACAAACCAAAACACGTGATGATTTATTCTTCGCAATTCATTATTCAACAAATTTAACCATCCTATAATTCTACGCTATACTCCATAGTCTGAGCCACTGACAACGTCGTTAAAAAACCACGAAAATACAAATAAATAAACAAGTCCTCACATCTCATTTTTCGTATTTGACTTGGCAACAAACCACAAAAATCCTGTCACTATTCTTACCGAGATTCGAACTCGGTATCTCCTGAATACGAAAGAATGCTGTTAACCACGTATCAGCGATAATGACAATGTGTCGAAATCGCTGTTAAATAAATTGAAGAGAAGAAACAAATATATATACAGATTCGAACCGCACTACCCCAATTTCGGTGTCGTGTTATACACATCACATCATTAGGTACTCCATTTCGGATTAGAAAAGTCTGCAGTACAATCAGTTTATCCAGCCATGTAAGCAAATATATGCGGAGCAGAAGTTAAACACCTGTATACATGGCAAACAGCAAGTCAGAACATGATGGAGTGGCAACGGACAAAGTGAAACCTAACTGAAATGCTGCTTCAGTAACACAGAATTATTATTAAATGAATTAGGTACTGCCGTGGAAATAATCAGGTATTATGGCGATATGTGTATGATTTGAGGTTTTCACAGCGGTGAGTATGAAGATTTCTGTCTTCCGGGTTGTTGCGCTGTGTAGTCTGGTCGATGTTAACCAACGTTTCAGAGGTCATACTGCCTCATTCATCAGTGCGATTCTTAGTATGAAGATTTCTGTCTTCTGGGTTGATGCGCTGTGTAGTCTGGTCGATGTTTACCAACGTTTCAGAGGTCATACTGCCTCCGTCATGAGGGCGATTCTTAGTATGAAGATTTCTGTCTTCTGGGTTGTTGCGCTGTGTAGTATGGCCGATGTTAACCAACGTTTCAGAGGTCATACTGCCTCCGTCATCAGGGTGATTCTTAGTATGAAGATTTCTGTCTTCTGGGTTGTTGCGCCGTGTAGTTTGATAGATGATGGACCTGATGACGGAGGCAATATGACCTCTGAAACGTTAGTAAAAATCTACCATACTACAAGGCGCAACAACCCAGAAGACAGAAATCTTCATTATGGCGATACTTTGTGTCGGTCCACTTAACGACGTGACTTAACTGGAAATATTATACAGTGAAATAGCGTAGTATAACCCGTCAAAGTTGACGGGAATGATCCTTTCTTGTGGATCAAAAGTGAAAACATCTTCACGGCGACTGAAGCCATTTTCCTACCAAACGAGCTAATTCAATACCGACGGCCTGTCTCCAGCCTTCAAACTTCAGCAAAACTAGACTCCGCCAGGCCCCACCATACGCACTACCACAGCCTCTTTTGTATTTAATGCTACCATAGACGCCATTGTCAGAACTTGATTTCAGTTCTGTTCTCCGTCGCACTCATACACTCAAGCGTAACGTATACTTGGTATAATATTAGTGTAGACATAGAGTGAGAGTGTTTTAAGAGAATATTTGAATCTAAGAAAGTGGATGTGATACATAATATTAGGTTTCTACTCAGTCTAGTAGTTACTCCCAGGAAGGCTAAAAATAGCATTTTCCTAATGCAGGATATTTGCAGGGACTAAACATTATCATGGTTTTCCTCATTCCCTTCAAGGAAACGCTACGACAGTACCTCAAAATAGGTCACAACCTTTACCTTCGCACTAAGAATGTGTTGTTTGTATTAATAAACCAACATGGAATCTGCTGCGTAGTAGTGCCACGTGGACTTGTGTTACAACCCTTCTATATTCGACGCGTATTTCATGTTCATGTTAAAGGAACACAAAAGTGCTGCATGATCGCCTACTCATTGCTCGTTATACTTAACGCACAACTTCGGTGTCGGAGAAGTTGCCGCTGTACCACGGCGTACTTATAGAAGACACTTTAGATCTGGCTAGGTGCTTTCGATTTCTGAGTAGATAACCGCAGGTTCAAAGCCTAGCTAACTACAAGGAGAGTCCTCCTTAAGAAGCTGATACAGGATGCTCGCCCTGATGATGAAGCCATCAAGCACCTCAGAAACATCGGTAAATTTCCACTGGACTATACAGAACAACAATCTACAAGAAGATCATCTTAATAAACGGAACAAGATAGCTCAGTCAGCATGGCGACTGCGTCATGGGCTGGGTAACGGGAATTCGCTTTTTGGCAAAACAGTGGGTACCTGGGTTCTTCCCCCGCGGATAAAGTGGCCCTGGCGTAAAACTAACCACCTTTTTATCAAGTGCCGAAGTTAAGAATGTGTGGAGCTATACCTTCACTCGCCCATTCGTCTTCAAGACTCGGCGCTTAGTTAAGCAATAGAGACAACTTTACCTTAAGTGGAACTGAGCTGAGCCAAGTTCATGATGCAGAGTCTAGTCCTTCCTTGATCGGTAAAAGAGGCACAGAGAGGCCACGGGGTCATGGGCGTTAGGACAACAGCAATTTCTCTGTACTTGGTTGCGGTCGTTACCACCTGTCTCTCTCTCTCTCTCTCCCTCCCCTCGTTCCCCCAATATCGACCTCACGAGGCACCTAACCACACCCTGTTACCTGTTGAGTGCTGTGATCAGTATGCAGAGACAGTCCAATATTTTAGCACATCAACTCCAACCAAGTACCTCTCACATTCCAGATGGATTTTCATATACTTTACGCAATAAAGTATTTGCCTCTACCTGTTTTGATTTTACTATTTCTTCAGCTTTCACAGACGGTGTTGTTCCAAATCAGAATTAATTATGAAAAGCGGATCCCTGATCATATGACAGGACTCCCACAGGAAATCGGCTCATTTCAATTATTATTTACGCAGAACACAATACAAATCGCGGGAATAGATCCATGCACGGAACTAAATTTAAATCCGCAATAATAGTGCTCGAGCAACCCAAGACTGTAATTACCTTAGTCCCATTTGGTTCATTCTTAATTCCATGTATATTACTGAGTCAATGGAGAAGAATCCTGGTAAAGCTATTAGTCGCTCAGCTAGTCAAACAGTTCTCACCTTTTACAGAATCCTAGAATTCAAAAATAATTTACAGCAGCCCGCCAATGTTCACTATTTTGAGCCAATCCGATGGATTTTACAGTCTAACAGCCATTTTAATATTATCCTCTCACCTACGCCTGGGGTTTCTAAGTTGTTTCCTCCCTAAAGAATTTCAGATTAAACCTGTACGATAAAACAGAGAAATTATTTTTTTACTTCAAGTGTTCTTGGAACAGCTGACAGTTACTCAAAAGCATAATTATACACACAAGCTGACCTCTATCACCCTACTCTGAGCCAAATGTATCCATTCCACACGTTAAAATCCTCCACATAAAGATTTATTATGCATTCTGAGAACACCAATGTCATACACCGTTTCACACGCCTCTATTTATTAATTTACTTTCCAAAACATACAGCGAAATTAGACACGCTTCTGCAACAGCTTCATTTTACATCCTGAGTTGGCCTATTGCAGAGCCGACGACACACTTCTCGCACAGCGACGGAGCCATCAGCGAGATATCGCTGACAGATGGTCTAACGATAAACTGTATACCCGGTACAGTGGAAATGCAATGTATTTTGTCGGGGAAATATCACTGTAACGCCTCTGAAACTTATTCAATTTAACTGACTCTTCCATCAGCAACACTTCATTCGCGAGGTCAACAGTCATTTTAATTAAAGCGATGTGACGATGATTCAGAACAATACATGGACTATCTGACACACGATCTACTTACAGATGTTATCCTGATTTCACTGGCTGTAGCGCCGATGAGAAGAGACGATTACGAATGTAAATTGTGATAAATGGAAGATTCTAGAACATCCCATCATTTACCCGGAGGTAACGAGAAAAGGATGAAAAACTTGTCAGCACAGACGACACCCTGACCGACATTCGAAACAGGTAGCTCCCTAATGTTGGACAGGAGTAATAACCAGCAAACATAACGCGACGCTCGGTTGCAATACTGGAAGGACGTGAAACGTGGTCTCCCACTACCAGGAAAGAATAGAACTTGAGGTAAAGGAAAAACTAGCTGTCCCTGTGATTAAATAAAGGCGTATGCGGTGATGGATGTGAAACTCAACGTACTGTTGGCCTCGGTACCTGATGGAGGTGACGGATCAGTTTCATTCGTCTCTTGCTTTGCGCTAAGACCCCAATGTCCACTGCACCCACCCACTCCACAGGAAGCTGGGACTCGGTGATGTTAAAGAGAAAAGTCATATCCCTGTCGGGTATCGACCCCGGTTATCTACCTCGTGACCTTTTACTGACTGAGCTGTTACGGATCTTACAAAGAAACAAAGTGCTAAAGAGAAAAAAACGAGTCCGGAATACCACCTTGCGAACGCGTTTGTATTGTGCACCGGCTTTGCATACCGGAAGTTTCTAAAAAAGCAAAACCCAGTGAATTTTTACCATGGTGTTATGGTCTACGTCATTATCGCAAGGTGACGTACATTTCAATAAACATTAGACCGATCATGTCTTAAAAACAAAGGCCACAAAGACTTCTGTCCATATCTTTTCAAACTAATGCATGATCAATATTACACTGGACGCTACAAGCAAATATAGTTGAAAAGCGTAGCTAAATAAGCTAAGGATGAATTACGGTACTTAATTCACTAAATGCTAGGCACTTACTCCTCACCTTAATTTGGTCATGATTATAAGCTTATAATCCGGGAATGATCTCCCACTTACACGGGTTTCTGTTCAACCTGAGTTCCTCTTTACAACGCGAAACATCATTTCACGCTGAAAGTGACCGTTTCCTGGTAAAGACGCAAATCAAGCTGATAAATCCTTTAAAGCCTAGTGGTAACTAAAAATACCGCCCTCTTTAACAATCAATATTTTGCATTTTGTATGCATGGATTTCGTATTATTCTCACTGTCACCAAGGATTCTTTCCTTAAACAGCATCAACAAGTTGATCCTTGTAATGGAGATGCTGTGTTTTCTTTGAGGTACGGACTGAATTCTTAAATAGTAAAGATGAGCTTCGGCTCTTTGAGATAAATAAATGTACCGTGTAATATTGGCCGACCTCTGAAACTGAATATAAGAACCTGTTACTGACAAAATCTAAAAATATATCACCTGGAGGTGGGGGAGAGAGAGAGAGAGAGAGAGTGAAGAAAATATCAGAAAATGATACCATCCTTCTGCAAAGCTGTAACTGAAATTGAAACCAGTGACGGAGTCTGAGATGGATGGGGGGGGGGGGGGGGGGGGGGCACATTTTCATTTCAGATGAATAAACAGGGAAGCCCTATTCACAACGGCTACAGTTAAGAAAACGAGTTGGGTGGGGTCGGAGAAGATGACTGTATTCAAGGGCTAAGAATCCACGTCGGCTGGGTGGCAAGATAGCACGGCAGATATAATATTAATGGTTTTCAGAATCCTCTACGCCTAAGTAAAGAAAGTAGTACGGATATTACATGCACAGGTACTAAAATATTGCATTGGAGCATCAACATTAAATAGTGGCAGCGGTCACCATGTACGTGTTACTGACGGCAGGAAATTAAAAAACAAAAAAGAGTGGTGTGAACTCTGGCGGTACGTTGTTCATACAAAATTTAATTAAAATTCGTCAACTGGTCCGAAAGTTACAAGCGGAGACACACGTACATGATTATGTCACGAGGAATGTGGACTACCTAGACCCCTCTCGGCAGATTAAATATTTCATACATCCGGACGGGTCTTACTCCGTATCGTTGGAGGTCTTAACCATGGACCACGCGTTCGTGCTTCGCCAGAGAAATCGGGCTTTGGCAGGCGTCTCCAACATGTAGGAAGGTTTGCAGATTTTAAGAGCGTAGGTTCATCACTAAGCTGAACTTGTAAAATGTCACGTTTCACCCCCACCTTACCACGTGTATCTAAGTCGGTGGTGGCTTTAACATCGTGACCCTCGTTCGGATTGCACCCCCCCCCTCTCTCTCTCTCCTGAGTTCGGTGCCCCAGTTGATCGATATTGGAGGCGCCACGTTGCCAAATTCCACAGACAGAAGAGGCAGGGGTGGGGACAACTCAGATGAAGGAAGACCATTATTCCCTTATCAGGTGCCCAAACCGAAGCGGGTATCGAGATCCGGACTGTCACGTTTGGATGTGGACTCCATATCTCAATGGTTCCAAAAGTCTGCGATGTGACAAGAGGACCAATTTCTGAACCAACAACGGCATTTAAACAATTACAGCGCAAAAATTGTTACACGTACACCATGATTTAAGCCTGACTGCTCATTCCACAATAAATTAAACATTATCTCGGCTGTCATTTAGGTGGCACAAGAGTGGAAGGGCGTATTCGAGCCGGAAGTAGGTACATGAAGTATCGTATCAACAAGTTCTACGCGATTCTGCATCACTTACTGGCCTTGATGTTAATTTCATGTGGACACAGGCATGTTACTAGGACTTTAGGAACGTCACACGCCTCGTTCTTGCCAAAGCTGATCATAATTAGACATCGGCCAGGGCTACAGAGTCGGTATAGACAAGGTGGTGATGAACGTAACAAGAATCAAAAGCCAAACAGGCATGTCGTTTACGTTTGGTGTCTGCCGCTCATATAAATGCGTTCAAAACAGAGAAGGTTTTGGTCAGATGGCACATAATCTGCCAATCCGAGAAATTTTATAGATACATTTATATTTTTACATATATTAAGTACCACTTTTAATTTAAATAGATGTTTGAGCTCTCGCATGAAGGAAAGGACAGATATTGAGGGACTTTGAGTACAGGGTGCTGAGGGGAATATTTGGACGCCAAAGAGGAAGTAAGAGGAGACTGAAGATTACAGCATAATAAGAAGCTTCATGATTTGCGTATGATTTGAGGTTTTCACAGCGGTGAGTATGAAGATTTCTGTCTTCTGGGTTGTTGCTCTGTGTAGTCTGGTCGATGTTAACCAACGTTTCAGAGGTCATACTGCCTCCGTCATTAGGACGATCATCGCCCTGATGATGGAGGCAGTATGACCTCTGAAACGTTGGTTAACATCGACCAGACTGCACAGCGCAACAACCCAGAAGACAGAAATCTTCTTGATTTGTGATCGCCAACAAATAATATTAAACTGAACAAATAAATAAGGTAGAAATGGGAGGAGGAAGCAAAACGTAAGACATGAGAAATGTATACAAAATGTTGGCTGCAAAAGCTGAAATCACTTCTAGACTTAAGCATAATGAGTGGATAATATTAAAAAGCTGACTGAACTGATCCAGCTCTGAATAGGGACCAGAGGCGGGTTCTTTTGAGCACTGCAATTAGCATCAGTGTCCCATAAGAAGCGGCAAATTTGTTGACCAGCTGAGCGAAGTCATATTAGCAACAGAACAAATATTATGCTACATGAAGTTAGTATATTACGGGTAACAGTGGCAAGGAAAGTCACCCCAAAATATTCGGGTAAATTCCTTTACATTTGTATCCACTTTGTGCACCGGGTGTATATGAAATGTGATGGGAAAAAAATCAAGCCATTTCCCTCACGCCTCCAGCCAGAAAGTTATGACGTACCAGAGAAATGCGAGGTGAAATGTGGCAGTTTTAACACGTGTTGGGCTTATGAATCCCCGAAGCCTGGTGGTGACAGGATTTGTTCCCCCTTTGCCTGGCCCTAGGGACCATCGAATCCCCGATTTGTGTTGGTGGATTCGCTGCCCATTCCCTTGTTATCAATATTAATCCTTTGTGTTCTGACATTTTAATTTAATTGTGTCAGTGGTTCACAGTATGAGCGGACTACTCAAGGGGCGACCAGTTTCATGATTACTTTAAGCAAAACGTCCTGATGTAATGGTTGAATAAAATGAAGATGTCGCTATCAAACGTGATCTGTATCTGTAACGTCCTCTTCGAATGGATATCTGTGTTTAAAGCAAGACATTGCTCTCTACATTGGAAATACACTGTGGCTTACTTAACGATACCGTTAACAGCTCAGAATACATAGCGTCGAATGACAGAATGATTAATGAGCAATAAATTGAAAAGGCTATGGAAGGAAGAGGTTGTGGTATAACTTAAGGTACTGTCCAGATAATTGCTTTGATTAAGTAGAATTACTGTCACGATAGTCAGCGTTCAGGCCTAGATCTGAACCCGGAACATCCCGACTACAAAGCACCGGTGTCAGATACTCGTGACCTTCGGTTCTCAAAAATAAAATCAACAAAATTTGTTATATGATAAACACATAAAGACTGGACTAGACCAAGTCCCAAAACGTCATGAATATTAAGTCTTGCATACACACTGTAGACAATGGATAATATTCATAATTGTAGTGAAAAGACAAAATGTTTTATGACTAATTAAGCACGACACCATAAACAGAGAGTGAGGGTAACTCTACACAGTCTCACTCTCGATACTAGACGGAGATGAGTAGTCAGTAGATTGAAGGAATTATATTACATGCCATCGACTTACTGATTCTTAGATTAGTTTACAATTCTCATTCATCTAAACTGGTTATATGACGTCGAATGAGATGTGATGACGATCATAAATAAGGATTTGGAAGGAAACGGTCGGAATATTTTTAAGGTACTACCTGGAATAGACAGACAGAAGAAAACAATGACATCCCAGTCAGGGCAGTGAGAAGCCCGATCAAGATTTGGACCAGCTCCCGAGGTAAGCAAAGGAGCGTTACCGCTACAACAAATCGTCGATATAATCTCTTCAAATCTCACTGTTTGTTTTACGACTGCATTGCCGGATATGGTTATTAATGATAAATTTGACAGGACATGGAGGCAAGTGATTGTAACCGATCTTAGGCACGTCCGTGATGAACACTTACAAAATTCATTTGTTGGCTTAGCAATGTCCCTGTCCGTCTGTCCGCATGTAGCAAATCGCTGAACGGTGTTAATGAACTTTGATATTCTACCACAAATAAATATCACAGTCAGAAGGAGCAAAAAGCAAATATAATATATTTCTTTGTCATCTACATATGCTCTGGGAAGCATCCATCTCGTCCTACCAGGCTGGTGTGGCAGCATCTCTGTAGATTTGCATTCGGCAGATCAGTCATGAATGCTGCAGAGGCAAGAAACTTGCTGAAGAGGCCGTGGAAAGGTTGCCTCCTGCCATATTTCTAGTATTTGGTATCTAAATTAAAATTCTAAGAACTGATGTCCCCAAAACCACAAAACTCAAGAGTTCTAGCAATAACAGGCAACCTATACTTGGCATGATAGACACTGTACCCTCTCTGGAAGAGATCCACGTTGTAGAACTTGTAGAGCTCCACGGAGAACTCCACTGTCGCCTGCAGCTCGCTCATGGCGGCCCAGCCAGGCTCCCCATCCTGAAAACAACCGATAAGATTCGAGTACCTCCTTGACGCTGTTATGTACGTGTGAAACTTGGCATCTCACTTTAAGGGAGGAAAAACATACGTGAGTGAAGAAAATACTGTGCCTAAGAGAGGCGACGTAATAGAAGATAGAGAAAATTACAAATAATATAATTCGTCTGATTAAATCAAGACGAATATGATGAGCGAGGCATGTGGTATGCAGGGAAAACTCTACTCATAAATCTTAAGCAAATAATCCACTTGTGACACCAGTGCATAGAGGGAAGGATGATATTAAAGTGGGTTTAAGAAAAATATGTGAGTGGATTTAAATGACAGTCCAGTAGTCCAATCGGATTTATTGAGCATGATAATGAAGCTCCAGGTTCCATGAAAGTGGGGAACTTACTGGCCAGTTGAAAAACTACCGAATTTTCACAAAAGGCTCTGCACCATAGAGTGAGAGAATGACTTAGTTACAATTGCAAAGGCCCAGTATTACTCCCTGTATTTACAAAAAAAGAGAGAATATTCTCATTAAATCCAAAACAATAATTAGATTTTAATTTCCTTATCTTTCTCTTCTGTTTACTGAACAAAAACCTGCTTTGTTCTACATTTACTTTTATTTGCAATCTTCAAATTTCAATTATACTGAGAATTTATCAGGAATAAACAGTAACATCATTTGGGTGCTCTCAATTTCACCGTGCCAGCCAGAGAGGCAAGAAAGGTCAAAATACTTGTCAAGTGGAGAAAAGAAAAGAAGTTGGGAATTTCTCCAACTGGTGAATCCTCAAAGCTCAGTTCTGTTGGCAAGTGAATCACCTAGCAACCTTGCGTATGCCAAGTACTTCAGCCAATGGGAGGCACTAAAACCTACACATACAATTTTATAACCGATGCAACCTTGGATATAATAATTAAGTAGAGGCTGTGCCAAAATATCTGTCATTAGATATAAAACCTAAACATAAATGTGTTAAATAAATTTAAATCACATTTCTTCTTCAAAAAATGTTATTGTAGAATAACGATCTGGCAGAAAAATTTGTTTCTCGTGGGCATATTTTCTTTGGATATTGTCCATTGCCTAGACAAAAAATATGTAGACCGTTCTGGTAGCTAGCTCTGTCCCTGTCTTCAGGCAAAAGGAAAAAAGAAAAGCCAATCCACTGGGCCCATCAAGCTATTCCTCACCACTAGGTGTGGGCTATTTCTGTCTTCACATAAAATGAATGGTTTGCCCACTGGATAAAGCTAGTCCTTCCATATGAATTACAGAAGCAGTCATTGTGACTTCTCCAACATTTTTTAAGAAAAGGGATTTGATGTGCAGATTGATGAAGCCAAATAAATACTTTGAAGACATGAATTTAAAATATTATATATTTCAACAAATTTAAGCTTATTTTCTGATTAAACTGCAAAACCAAGTTAAGACTGAAGTTCTATTCAAACTGAAAACTTACAGAGCAGTTGTTATTAAATAATGTTATGAAATTACTTTTCAACATGTTTAGGAATGGAGGCTTCAAGGTTATTCTGAATTGAACTTTTCAATCCTTTGACATGTAGAAAATATAACACGAATAACATTTCCAAAATAATTTAGGCTTTAAAATCTTTGAATCAATTAAAAAAAAAGTTCACCTATTTAAAACTTTGAAAAGTGAATCCTGGAAAAAATGGTTGTTTAGTAATACTACACAAATTAAAACAGTTAGAAGCCAAATACTGTTAATGAACTAGTTACCTTTTATTAAACTGGGAGGGCTTTCAGAGTATGATGACATGTGTATCCTTACATACTCCATACATTCATGTTTAGCCAGAACTGAACTATAATGGCAATTCTGATATGGTCATGAATATGAAACTGAATGTACTTTTTCAATATTGGTTCAAATAAAAAAAAACTGTTGTGAATTGTGGATGCAATTTTGTGTATTACCTAAACAGAGGGTTTTATACTCCTAGCAATCCTATAGGCATAACCAAGGAATCAATTACATCACTGATATTGGTCTGAGGCTTCTGACATTTTACAGGGTACACCATTTAAAACAAAACCCAGCAAAATCATGTACTAAGATATAAAAATGAAATATTACTTTTAAATGTCAGCCTGCTTCTCTTAACTGAGGGTGACAAACCTGCTGATTCTCAAATACACAACTAAAAATACTTGAATTTAAATGTTGAGCATAATTCATTGTAGAGACATAGCCCACTGGTTTTGCCTCAAAAATAATATGATCAATTAACCCTTCTATTTAATTAATATACAAGAATATAATCACTGAACTGAATGGCTGGCTATTTATAAGCCTTCTACAGTTACAACAGCAATTAATTCTTTAAGAAAATTATGTAACACTTTGAGAGCAGTCTAGAAACAAAATAATAAGAATCCTTCATCACTGGGAAAGAGGGTCCACTTGTAATTTTAATTTAGTGAAGCTGCTGCTGCAGACCTTGATGAAGCATATGTAGTAGGTGGGGAGGCTTAAAGTTCTAATGACCCTGAGAGCTATGCTGACAGGGATGTAGTTTACACTAAGACTCAAAATCTGAGGCTAACAGAATGATGAAAGGTCGGTGCACCAACCACATGCCTGCTTAGCTGAGACATTATCTTATAAATATAAGACAGGCCTGATCAAATGAAATATATGAATACATATTAAAACAAAACTTACCTTTCCACTATCAAACTTCTACCATTCTTCTGGATATACTGGCGAATTCACAAACAACTGCAAATACTGTAACACAGTATGAAAATATTCACAACCACTATAACTTTACACCAAATTTTAAACACCTTCAGAAAATATGAACGGAATCATTCAATAACCAACGAGTTCTCTACACGTAATCAGGAACATGAATGCAACCCTAATTCGACAGTTTCTAACCACACACCGGTCAAACTGACAAGTTTTAAAAACAGGAATGAATAATATCCAGACGTGTATGTGTCTATTCCACTCATCTCGGCAAAACTGAAGACTCTACGACTATCAACTTCTGGGACTGTATCCATAATGAAGCATATAATGCACATATCGTTATGTTAAAGTTAAGTTAAATTTACTTGGTTATTAGTCACTATTCGGAATGCTAAGCTGGGTTTCACTTTCATTTTCTTTTCCAATTTGGTACTCACACTCCAAAACTCCGAAATCACAAAACTCCTCTGAACCTAAAATCAGGGTTCTTCTCCGATGGGCTATAATTTGATTGCACTCCTGACAAAGTATCACAAATCAATGTATCCATTACAGATTCGCTGCTTTACTGCTCCGCGCACCCAGTACTGCAACTCGCGACACTTGAACACATTTTATTGATTTTTTAAAATATGCAATTTGTAACACTTTTTTAAGTTGATCAAAACAGTATTATTCAAATTACGCGACACTATAACATTGCACTGCAAACGCGATAGGACTACATACCAATGTAACCAAAAACCGCACTCCATCTAAACTGTCAAACCAGTCCGTACGCCATGGGCGCTACTTGTTTTGCTCTACCAGGTTGACCAACACAACTAAATATACGCTTACGAATGGAATAACACGCAACCATGCGGTTCAAACAGGAACAAGGCAACACAAGCTGCACTTAACATAATATAAGCAAATTGGAAGATTATGGAATGTTATTTAAATGGTTACTTAAAATAATTTTAACATTAGCTTCCATATTATGGATATACTGTAAGCAAGAATTATTACATCCTCTTGTGGAAGGTACCGAAACTATGACGGTCACGTGATCTATAAGACGTAATGGCGGACATTTAAAATTTATAATTACGCTTAATTTTAAGGTTTTAAAACTAGGGTACTGCAAATTATATAAGTTGAGTGCAATTAATCTAGAATCAAAGATAAGAAAATGTTGATACTTATCTCCACTATTCGTGTATTTAGAGAACGAACGGCCTCAAACATTCTCAGATTATCAAAAATAAATAGATCGGATTTTCGTTACCATTCCAGAAACACCAGGTACTTAGAATATATTTAATATTTAAAGTATAAAAATAAGGAATGAGACATAGGCCAAG
This sequence comes from Zootermopsis nevadensis, assembly GCF_977971745.1. Classification (NCBI taxonomy): domain Eukaryota; kingdom Metazoa; phylum Arthropoda; class Insecta; order Blattodea; family Termopsidae; genus Zootermopsis; species Zootermopsis nevadensis. The sequence continues at coordinate 6,306,306 of NW_028259160.1, forward strand.
TCTGAGGCTAGCTCAACTATGGATCCCAACAGAGAGGTTCTCTGCCCTCTTTCTAACCTCCTTTTGATGAAGACGAAAGCAAAATACAGATTCCGAAACGTTATAGTTATGTTATTTTGTAATTTAAACGATAAACAAAGTCCGAAAAAGCAATTTTACATATTATAACGCACCATCGTCAGAAAATTTCAGACTTCGATAAACGTCCGCACATTGAAGTTTATATTCTAGAGCAGGTGTAACCAGTCTCAGTAAATAAGAAAATGGTTTGAGATAGCGTGTAATTCCTTTAACACGACACAATATTAAAAAAATGTATTTCAAAGAAATAATGACGCTCATCGTACCAGTGAATCAGTTATTAACAGCATTGACAAAAAGGTCAAAACTTAAAGTGTAACAGAAAATAAAACACAAAGAGAAAAGAAAAAATTTGTAAGTAAAATTTCAAGTAACATATGTGTATTGTTGTTATGTCAATTAACGTAATGAAGTAATGTACTAATTCTAGTAGCGATTTATTGAGGTGTCTTACATACAGTGCACTGGAAGCGCAGTCATGAGCTGTAAGTAATAATTCTAATCTCAAGTGATGGTAATGTGCATTTGCACGATTTTAACTCTTGAATTTTATAGCACTCAGAAGATGGCTGTCTTCTGGATACGATAAACCAGTTAGCAAAACCCGTCTCCTGGCCGAAATTTGAATCCGCGGACGTCTCTATTACAAGGCAAGATGCTAACCATTTAAACGTTTTATCAAGTTTTGACAGCTGTAAAGTAGGACTGTTATTGTGAATGTAATGTTACTGAACACTGTTATGTATTGTGACATTAGAACTCTATCGGATTTAGCGTAGAAGGCACATTCCAAAAAAAGTCCGTGTTTTATCAAAGTCTTCCCGCTATAAATTGACAAATTCCGCAAAAACCTCTGAGTTTTTATTGTTTCAGTGCAGCTATCAACTCACAATCAACTATCAGTTGCAAAATTAATTATAACTGGAAAGGTTTTTAGACAATATTCCCTACGAACAAAACTACAGCCATTAAATTCAGTTTCATCCCCGCACCCACCTCATTCCAGTTCTCTTTCTGGCTAACGGCAGGGAATTCTAAAAAAAAGGCTTATTGATTCCATCATTCTTATGGAGAGATACTTGACTCGTATCGGGAAAACCCTTTCAGCGCTTGGTCGCGAGTCATCCAATTCTAGCCGGGATCTAAGAAGTGACAGTTGCGTTCAACTTTATCAGTGACCTCACTACACTTGAGATAACAATTTATAAGCGGACAAGCAAACCACAAAAGGGACCTAAAGATTTTCAAAGTTAGGAAGACAGGTGGGGGGGGGGGGGGGGGGGAGGGGGAGGAAATTGAGAAATGAACAAGGTTCGTGCAGAAAGAAATTTTGTGCTAAAACAGAATTTACTTTTTAAATGCACTCTTAAATTAACACTGCACAAAGAGAAAATACAACCGCCCAAAAATTATTATTCGTACTTTAAATATACAGATATAAATGTTTAATGACGTGGATGAACATGGTTACACAATATGTAAAGAAATATGGTCACGTTGCCACTCAGAAAGTGGTTGGCATTCGATAAAAGCAGGTCTGTAAAAAAAAGTTAGTTGTTATAACGCAACAAACATTGTTCATATTACGTTATCTCATAGATAACTTGAGTCCCAGAGGATTGCAGTAACATTTCGTTTTGTTGTAACTGTCAATTGACGTCATGTTTACAGTTATTTCCTTTCCCCTGAAAACATGATTGACAGAGTGTTTGTACCATGAATATGTGCTTTGAGAGAAGGCTAAATAATTCTTTCTGAAGAAGTTTTGTTGTCCAGAAACATCTGTTTCACTCACATGATGCAAATCGTTTGATTGTATTACAAATTAAAAGCCAGGTTGTAATACCTGTCACATCATGGGCCACGCTGCTTTGTGCCTGCACGTAAATATTGTGCAGGACATCGACAGAAAACATATCAAGGACGCAGATACAACTGACAGCTCAAGTTTCAGTGATAACTCACTGAAATCGAGAATTTATTTGGTTCTCGGCTTTATAATAAATTACTATTGCACTACGTCAAAGTAGATCAAGGAAAATGCTTCTCATTCATATTGAATGAAGTTTCCAAAAGCGTAGTTCTCTAAATTTTTAGATTCATATGCTCATACATTTATGTAGTTCATTGCGTTTAATAGATTTAAAATGCAAAGCCATTCATATTTTTGAAATTTGATTTCAACTATGCTAACACGTTTCAACGGGACACTTAGCTTATATTTTATAAAGTCTCTAAAGGGAGTTTTCTCAATATTACAATATATACTTTTATATTTCGTCTTCTATATATATATATATATATATTTATTTAAGTACTTGCATTCTTTTAAATCAGTTCTCACTTACCAAATTTCTTCTCTTTCTGTAAAACAATTCGAATTCGCTTCCTTCTGTAGCCCGAGTTTTAATACCGATGCTTATTAAAATTATGCACATGGACCTAAAAATTTCTAGGAGACGTCCTTAAATGCCAAGATTATAAGCCTTATAACTTCAAGTATTAACTTCATGATATGTATGCCTGAAAGAATCTTCTGGTGACTTCATTCAAAGCACAATGTCTTCTGTAACGTTTTCACAGCGGTGAGTATGAAGATTTCTGTCTTCTGGGTTGTTGCGCTGTGTAGTATGGTAGATGTTCATCGCTCTGATGACGGAGGCAATATGACCTCTGAAACGTTGGTAAACATCTACCAGACTACACGGCGCAACAACGCAGAAGACAGAAATCTTCACAATGTCTTTTATTTTTATTTAGAGTATCATCATGTGTGCATTTTAAAAAATTTCCGCGATTTCTCATTCAAGACATCATGACTGTGATGTTCATAATCTTGAGAATGACTATTTCAAGTATCCTATTCCTTTCTACCTTCATTAACCCTTCAAAGCACAATGGTTACTGAATGTACGACCTGATTTAACATTCACTAACTGCATTTATAGCATCCAGTGTATTTTTGGGTTTTGTGTATCTTCAGAGTGAACAGCGATTATTATTCTAAACAGCACTAACCAACCAATATTTATAACGGCGGTAATTTTTTGAGGCATTAACTGGATTTTAAACATTATTTAGATTAGCTTTTGGCTTCAAAGGGTCAATGCGACTTGTCTAATCGCTGGTCGTGGTGAATTATTAGCGCAACAGTGTAGCGGGCACTTTGCTGCGAATTGACCAGCAATCCTTCGGAGGGGACGGGGCGAAACGTTACGTACAGTCAGTCAGGTAGACCCTCTAGGGTCAAGGCACTTCACACACGAAAAATGTCTCAAAGGAGCAGGGTGTGTCGTTCCATTTGAGTCCCTTCCCATCCCGGTTCCAAAGTTCCAGACAATGCTCCTCTTCTCCGTTCTCGTATCGGAAGTTGTTCGGTTCTCCGGTGTTCCAGTTGGTGAAGGTAACCGGTCGGCCGGTTGACATCCAGAAGAACACGCCCTCTTCTGCCTGATCCGTACCCGACGTCCAGAAATGTTCATGTCCTAGTCCTGCTTGTAGAGAAACGAACCAGTAATATTTAATATCAATCTTGCTGAAAGTACGCGCTTATGTCATCACGATTTCTGTAAGTACATTCATGCGTAGTTATATCTGCAGGTTTTTCTCCCTAAATACCTAAATAATGCAACATCTAGAAGACAGCCATCTTCGTATGCCGTAAGAAATTTAAATTCCACTTCTAATTTATATCCTGCCTTAAAGCATAGGATAATAAATTAATAATTACACATATAAACCTTTAGTGTTTTGGAAAGATGACCGAATAGTAACAGTAAAAACAATTCGTACCGAAGTCTCTGATGTGCTTCTCTAACTTGTCGTTCTCCTCTTGGCTGTTGATACTCGCCAGGTGCATCCCATGATAGCGACAGTACTGCGCCGCTCTGTACCAGTTCGCCTGCAACATAGGCAACCCATCAGACCGCAGTGTAATGTGAGCTGCTGCCAATGAGGGAAACATAATTGAACGAGCAGGGATTTGTTTGTTTGTTGTATTAGGTTATTAAGAATAAAAGCGAATGAGATGGAAACGTGACAATGATTAGTGACTTGGTACGGATTTGAAAGAAGTCAATCATTGCCTCCTTTGAGGTAGCAATTATTCCTGGAATGGTTTGGGGAACGAGAGGAAAACGAGAAAATGGCAGATGATTGCTGTCTTCTGGGTTCTTGTGCCGTGTAGTCTGTTTACTGCCTTCATCAGCAGTAAGTACCTCTGAAACGTCGATAAATATCTAACAGACTACACGGCGCAACAACCCAGAAGACAGTCATCTTCATTATTGTCGCCGTGAGAACTTCAACGGAGGCAGTATGACCTCTGAAACGTTGGTTAACATCTACCAGACTACACAGCGCAACAACCCAGAAGACAGAAATCTTCATCTACATACGAGTCTTCAAGGCGTTACAACCCAAGAGAACAACATCGTATCCTCACCGTCGTGAGAACCTACAGTTTCACAATAAAGAGGACTCAAGAACTAAAATATAACATGTTTCCTAAAAAATTTAACCTCTGAATTATGTCCGTGGACAAATCGGGTTCGCCCCCATTCTAAAGTGTCTCCGCTTCACGAAGGCCGGCACGAACTTGGCAAAGACACACGCTGCCTGCTGCCAAGGTTACACTTATTGTTCTACGGTGTCAAGAACTGCGACCACAGACTCACTCCAGTTGGGCCTCAGTACGCCACAACACTACGGCCTTACTAACTGACGGAGTAATTGTGTGGTTATCTTAAGTAACCACATAACTGGCTAGTGAAGTTTTTAACTAAAGACTTACAACTAAAAGTATGACTGCTAGTAACTCGCAGTCTAATGAATGTCTCTGTGACTAACTAACCGACTTACTGCAAGACTAAGAATCAACTGATTTCGTAATTAGGTAACTGGAACTGATTGATTTATTATGAATAACCAACCCACTTACAAATTCCTTTAATATAAAGAGGAACTATTTAATATAAAGAATAACTTACAAACGCAGTTGAAAGGAATTAAAGTCATATTCCAAGACGCAGCTAAGCATTGTTTCATTTAGATTATTTCTGCCTTCACTAACAGACGGCTTTATTGTCATGTAGTGGCTCCGTATGTGAAGCGCCCTGGTTGAGGCTTTGTTTAATTACTCTTTTGCAATTAATTTCGTTAGAGGTTTAGGCCGAGTGTCGAATTCTAGGATACTTCTGAATGATAAACTTGAAAGGGTATGAAAATAAGTAGTAGCTGGCTGTTTTAAGATGCTGTTAAGGTATTTGCCTTAAAGAACTTAAACAAGCCACGATGAACTTAGAATAACGAGACTCAGGGCCAAGAACTGAACCCGGTACCTTCTGAATACGAAGTGGTGTTCATTTAATCACAACATGTGTTCTTTAATTAAGTATATAAATCGAAAAAACAAGAGAGACACCTCAAGTGAAACCACCACATCATACACAAATTCACAGTTCATTCTACTACAAGACGAAACGAACTTGTCCAGTTGGTAAGATGTCTTTAAACAAACAACAAATGAAATAAAACGACTATTAGTCTTCTTGTCACAGTTAGGATAGTGAAATCTGGGAGGCTATGATGGACTGATAGGTGATTAGGATGGGGTAGATAAAGAATACAGATAGAATTTTGGTAAGGAAATCTCTGAAAACTGACGTTTTGAAAACCGAGAAGGATATGGAAGGATGGTGTTAATGTGGATCGTAGAGAGGCGGGTACTGATACTGTAAAGTGGACTGAACTGGCTAAGAATCGTGTTTAATGGCTGGCTTTGTTATTAATGATGTTGAACCTTCGGCTCCTTGGGGTTTACAGAGTTGGTTTGCGGAAGAAGGTTTTGAAGATGCGGGCGTTACATTAGAATGAGGAAGTGGTGTTTTACTGTGACAATTTCTGTAGGTGAATTGATTGAAAAAGGAGTGATTTACGTAAAATTACTTTTACCTTCAGTCACATAACTTAAAAAATGAAAGCGAAGATTGAAATTACTTTTTATTTGTATTTAAGCAAACTTTTACTGGAATAATGACGACAGGTTTCTTGACTCTTTTTTATATCTTTTTCGTAGCAAATTACGACGGAGAAGACGTACGTGATTTGCTGTTTATAAGAACATAAAATAGGAATGGTAATGATCAGCTTCACTGACTTTCGAAATGTTTCCTGTCGGTAAGATAACCCCAATGCGCGTGCGCTGCTCGTCAAATGTTTTTTTCTCCAGAACACTGAATTGTTCTACAGACAAAACAAGTTAATAGAAGTTTTTTAAAGAATGTTTAGTTGCCTAGAGCAGGGTTGGGCAAATACGACTAGCTAAAAATTTAACCCTTCCTTCGGTGATAATAAATTATTAACGACAAATTAGTAACTTATTATATTCTGTCATCATGTGAGGTTATGCAGGAATATTATTATTACTTTAGACATTACTGAGCGACATGTTTCGGTCTATATTATGGTCATACTCAGGCTCCCCTTAAAGCGAAATAAAATAAATTAAGACTGCTGCAGCTGTAGTAAAAACTAGGAGCGTCTTATCAATATGTGGATATATGCAGAATTAAAACGAGCCTTTTTAAAGTACGTATTAAGTTTACAGATTGGATTCTGAAACTGTGTAAGTAGACGCAGACGTCTATTTCTTACCTTGAAGAAGATTCCGAGGTAGTAGCGTTTCTCTCCCAGTTTCAGTAGAGGCATTGTCCATCTGTTGCCAGACAGGCCGACACTCTCGTCCACGCAGTTTGTGCAGTCACCTACAATCCAAAACAAAATTGCCCGCTCTTAGGCCAAACGTATGTAGAAGCCCCAGAACTTCTCGTAACAAGACAAATGACGGGACACAAGCCAAAATTGATAGTAGTAGAAGTGACAGTGAGCTGCACACAGTGTTAATGCAGTATTAATTACAGCTTGCTACTAGTATTACGTAAATTATTCATGTCAAGAGAAAGACAAATCTGTCTTACAGTTCAAGGAATTCGTTTTGAATAGTATCAAAGGCATGACTTGTCAGAGGTTGGCCCAATACAGTTAAGCAGTTATATAATAATATGAAATGAGTCCAGTAGACAGCTATTTGAGTCGATCACATTTCGAAGGCGCGAACGACTTACGTTCCCAAAACGCAGGAATATCAGGTTCAAATCGCGATCTGTGGTTTGTTGTATGTTAACATTTTCACGTGTCTTCCTGTGGAGGGAATAAAGAAGGAAAAATAAACATGAAAGAGAAAGTCGGAAGGAAAGAAGTAAGAGTCGCGCGTGTGTGCACGCGTGTGTGTGTGGATATTGAGTACACCAATTTGACGGCATCGAATTTTATGATGGGAAAATTACATTTTTGAGCAACAAAAAGACGAATTCGTCTAGAATAATTTTTTTCCCTGAAATTAATTTCGTATATTTCGCAAGTTTAGCGTAACTATTTAATCGTCGCGTAGTTCAGTGGCAAACGAGGAGAAGAGAAAGTTTAAGGAGCCGACTAACCGAATGTTTGTGTCAGAGATGGTGAATCATTGGCTCCGAATGAGATTTCGGGCGATATAGGTTTTGTCTATATTAATATTTCATAACTAAGTAGTTCATTAAGCCAATTTTTGTGTAAGATACGTATTTAATCTAATTGTTTTCACTCCGAATGCCGAAAAATGTCGTTATGCAGAGAAAAATAGCTACCAGAACACATAAGATGTATTTTATTTTCGATACCACTTTTTGCCAATTATTTTCGTCCGCAAATAAATAAAATACGGTTTAAGGAACAGTCTGTGTCGCTCTCGAACCAACCACTTACAAGTCAAGAACTGTGGTTTATTTATCGACACTGTATCTCAGACTATAAACTGTCGAATGGTAGGTTTGTTAGTAAATGCTAAATTTCAAAGCAGACGTGGAGGCAGTAAGTGCCTCTGAAACGTCGGACGGTATAGGTCATACTACACTGCGCACGGCGCAGAATCCCAGAAGACAGCCATAATTAAGAACAACTTTTCTCAATTCAGTAAGTCTACTTCCCTTATCAATATTTATTTAACCTCAAATTTTAAGAGGACTGTCTTTTAGGGTGTTCTGCTGTGTTGTCTCGTAGAAGACGTTTCAGAAGTGCTTACTGCCTCAATCATCAGGCAACATCCCAGAAGGCAGTCATCTTCACACTCGCCGCCGTGAGAATCTCAAATTTCACGAACCGTGAATTGATCTGTCGGCGTGGATTGACGTACCGACTGGCTTGTGTACTTGTTGCCAACTTGTACTGATAGGCGTCGAAACAGCGCACTGCAAAGAATGCGAAACAAAGAGGGGAAAAAAGTATTCTTCAGCATGTAGAAATTTAGATCGAATTCAGTGTTCCCTACAGAGCTCTCTAACGTTACAGAGAAGGCGGAATGCCAAGGACGACATGCCCGGTCTGACGTCACGTTCCAATCTGCTTCATATTGTGGTACACAACAGATATGCAGGTCTATAGATTCATGATTGTCAGGTTTACCGATTCTTGTATGACACTTATCGTCTGCATATAAACTTCTGCCAGACTACACGGCGCAACACCTCAGAAGACAGCCAACTTCACAACTGCCGCCTTGAGAATCTCAAATGCTACATAAACAAAATAAGAAAGAGATAATAGGATATGTTAATCTTCGGAGGTAGTAGAGAAGATCAGGTGAATGGAGTAGCTGAAGATCGTGGCCAATGGCGGGGGTAAAATTAGAAATGGACAACCTTCAGGTTCTGCTAACAGAGTTTAGTTTGGTTGTCTTGTATTTCAGTGTACACGAGCGCTATGTAACTGAACCGTTTTAATAATATTGATATATTACTGTTCCGATGTAGTAGATTAGGCCGTCAGTCTGATATTAGTATCTAACTAATATGTAAGCTGGATGTGAAAAGTGGCCAAACAATTTGAGAGTCACGTTTCAGTAGTTTCTAAGTAGCGCAATGTAAGCTGGCGAAACTTGGTCCATATGCAAGGCCACAAGAAAAACACGCCTCTCAAATTTTTGTAACACGTCACCACGCTGGATGAACCAGAGCTCGGTCCTCATCTGTTACCGCCCCACGAGATGCGCGATAGCTCTGGCCCTTGGTTCTAAGTTAAGGGCTTCATTTCTGGCCCTTTTGTTAAGGCAGGAGGTTCAAGAAGTCACGACTTCGCTACAAAATTATAAAACCGCCTGGCTATTGAAAAGTCTTAATCAGATCTCATATTCGTATCAACAACTGATGGGAAATAAAGACGAAAAATAAACTTCTTTAAATGACTGAATCATTTCCACGCCATTCTGGTAGCGTACTTACTTTCTCCTTTTTATTATTTGCTCCGACAGATAGACGAACATCACAGGAGGGGAAAAACTATGAGGAAAGTTATTCGATTGGCTGTGACATAAATAATGACTAACAGAATAAAAAATTAAATTAAAACAAGGGAATTATTTTGCTGTATAACAGGTATTTGTCACATCCGGAAGATATGATACTAAATAACACTGGTAGCGCATAAATGAAACAATGTTTCTAGCCACAACCACCAAAACCAGATATTTATGTTGTTAGCTATTTTGTGAATCCAATAAATTTAGCAAATATATTAGTTTATTTATTTATAGTTTATTTAACGACGCTTTTTCAGTAGCTCAGGCTATATAGCGTCGAATGAGATGATGACAGCGAATGACGCATTGGAAAGAACGTGGAAGTAAGCGGTCGTGGTCTAATTTAAGGAAATATCCCGGAATTTGTCTGGAGAGACTAAGGAAAACCATGAAAATCTTGTCAGGATAGCCTGCCTCCAGGCCGAGATTTGAACCCAGGACCTGCCGAATAAAAATCAGGAAGCAAAGGCATTAGATTTGTGACCTATTACCTAGGCGTAAGAGAAACAATTGCAAAAAACTGTTTTAATGGAACAAAAAATTTGTAGATGCAGACTAAAATCAAAGCGATCTAGAAAGTCATAATGCCTCTGTTAAGGTAGAAGTTCCAAAAGCTTCAGAGATCCTTGCTGCCTCTGAAACGTCGGTAAACTTGAAACAGACTGCACGGCGCGACAACGGAGAAGACGTCCATCTTCGCACATATTAAGGACCTTATATTCGTGAGCGGAATTCACAGAAGAGCAAGTTTCCAAAATTTCTCATAGCGAGATTACAAAGAACTGGTTGATTTCTGAATGCATGTTCTCCCTGATCAGTAAATAGCCGATACTGATCTGATTAAAAGGTTGGCCTAATTGCTTTTATGTAACGCGAAGGTTCGTTACTGCAATGACTAAGGCACACCTTACCATTTCAATTCACTTTGCAAGTCTGGAACTTGCATGCCAATGATCCAGTTTATTATTGTCCTCACACTTACCGCTTTACTTTTCACCAGGTCCTTTCACACGAGGATTAATAACAAAACGTAAGTTACATATCAATTCATTTTCTACGTAAGCTGCTCATCATAACATATCCAAAAAGTTGGCTGTAGCAATAAAGTTCTATATACGTACGCAGTGGACACCCAGTTCTGATGTCAACGGTGTTAACGCCTATCATGATTGATTATACGTTGTCTTCTTCAGTTTCCAGTCAAATGCCAGGGTAGTTACTTCAAATGCACCACAATCGTCATCTTCCAAATCCTTACCCATTTTATTCATCGCTGTAAATCTCTGTAAATAACTCTGACCCAGTTGAACAGAGTTCTTCTTTAGAAGCTGGTAGTCTCTCAGCTGGACAAGAAATTTCCTGCCGTTTATGGGACGTGGATGTTTTTACCGTGCTCACAAGAGGCCTCTGGTGATCTACATCACACATTATATTTAAGCTCCATTTTAATATCATCCTCTAACAACATCAAGTGAGCAGAGAAAACTTTGCATCTCGCCATTCCATAGATTATGGCAACTGCCGATCAAAGTGGTCGCGGGGTCACCGTTGTGACGGGCAGCCCCGGTCCCCAACCGCCCTCGTTCCGAGAAGTCCTATCAAATGACGAAAAGACAAATTCAGAAATATGGAAGGAACATTCTTCAGAAATACCAAGGCTCAGAGTGAGCTATAACACACGCACGCACGCACACACACAGTAATTAAATTCAGATCCGTGCATTCTCTTCAATGTACCGTTCATCTGCGCGTCCTTCGTAACAAGATGATGCAGTGGAAAGCCGACATCCCGTTACGTGTGGTCAGTGGATAACCTTGCTCTGATACAAGAACACAGCAAGGGTGCGAGAGAGAAAATGCACACTGGGCTTAGGGGAACAACCGACTAACTCACAACTCCTCAGCTTCTCAAATTGGCTTGCTTTTACAGTCTCACTGAATCAAACTGTTAAAACATTAGACACAAATAAAACATGGCACTAGAACCAAGTTCATATGGTTTCTGTACTTCTGTCTTGGAGTGGAATCATCCCACAGAATCTCTAACGCAGTAAACTGTCAGACAACTAGAACTGCCAAAGAACATGTACATTTCATCACACCATCACTTAGAATCCACTGTCGCTGTCTTTTCACCCTTTGTCGGCACCACCTTCCACCGAATCTGCTACGTGTTGTCACATTTATTGCATTCAAGAACGGAATGTTATTAAGTATTGCTGTTTCTATGAATTTTATTCTTAGATAATTATTCTAAAATAAAACCCTGGTCCAGGAATTCCGATTAGCCCCTACTATCGGGTCTAAAAAGGTAAAAATTTTCATCTGAAGACGGAAGCAGTGTAAGCTTTCGAAACACATTGGTTTCGTTTAAGAATATTTAACGATGGCTCGCGTGCAGATTAACAGAAACACTGAATGTAATGCACCATCATTAAAATTATTTAGAGCCATGGCATGGTAAATTTTAAAATAGTATTTGATATGAAAATAACTCACACTTGCAGATTTATACGACAATTAACAGTAGTCACCCGAAAGCCAGTGCATGTTATAGAGGCCTCTTATTGTTGATGATAACTGATTGAAACTTTCTTTTGCCTTGGATTCATACGTGTTTATAAATACGTATTTAATCAGAATAAAACGACCATACTAACATAATCATATAATCACTGACATGTTATGAAATAATGTTGCAGGCGAGGAAGAATTGCAGTTCCGTGTCCAAAACGGGTCAACATTATCGACGACCTCAGTACTAATAGCTGGGTATGTAAAGGGGACCTTGAGTCTTGCTACATGGAACAAACGGACGACGTGGATTGCTGGATCCTAAAATTGAAATGTCAAGATTGTTCGGGCACGATAAAATGGCTCCAGAGAACTTTAGGACTTCCCACGTGAAGGTGCTCCCAGGGTTGGGCAAGATTTCTTGTTCTGAAGGCAACGAGTAATACAATTTTTGGAAAGCAGATATTTGACATTATGAATGCTCGCTGGAAGTCACAAAGTAACAGACCCGGCAAATTCATCTACACACCAAAAGCAAGTCTACCGACTTGAAATGGTGGTAAAGTTCGAGAGGCCTGGTTAAAAATGTGTGCAGGCTTCGGGTTCTTGCTTCCAACTGCCCAACCGATAAGAAAAAGAATTTCCCGTGCCTGTTTTCTGACAGTGGGCCGTAAGGTAGAGGTTAAGAATGCGTGGAGCTATACCTCCACTCCCATACACGTCTGCAGCAGCGACAACTTTGTATTTGTAGGAGGTTGGGCTGTTCCAAACAGTCGATCTGGGCGCGATGGCAAAAAGAGGAATTCATATGAAGAAATATAAACCAAGAGAGAGTGGTAAAGAATGTAAACGAAGAAAGAGAAACAAAGAAATAAAGAAAGAGGTCGAGAAAGTAAAGGAATTGAGAGAGAGACAGATGTTTCAGTGCAGTGGCAGCAGGAGCTGTCCGGAGCCAGATGCTTCCCACCCAGGCTTGAAATGGTCGCAGAGTTTCCTTTTCCAGTTTGCTGGATGGCGCTGTTTACCGGTACTGTGCATTGTACATCTCTCGACAGACCAATAATAATGGGCGGGCGTGCTTTAGTGGGTCAGGTTTCTAGCCACTCTCACTGATGCAAACACACCGTCGACTTCCAGGCAAACACACTTCAGCACTTCAACACAGGGCTTTCCAAAAACATCTCTCCGACTTCACTTCTTTATTTTAAATATTTTATAGCGAGTTGAATATAGGATATAAGATTAGCTGAACAATTACAAACTTTCATTAGACAGTCAACTTAATATTAATCAATCTCAGTACGCGTGCAGTGAACCTGAGGCGCGTACAGTCTTAGGCGGTTCGTTGTGTTTTGTATCACGAGAACGTGGACTGATTGTTTGTGGAGACCCACCTCATGTCTGAACAATCGACAACGTATAGAGCCTATAACGCAGGGAAATTTCATTAGGATGATAAAATGAAGGAATATAAGATGGTCGGAAAGATTATAAATACGTACACAGTTTTTATCAAAAACCCTGAAGGGAGGAGATCATTTGGAAGCCCTTGAAGTACGTAGAGTGGAAAAAGAAAACATTGAACTGGATCGTAAAGTAAGAATCCTAACTACTCAACAGCGATGTTTGGTATTTATCTCGAATGTGGTAAACTCGTAGACCTACTATGGAGACTTGCGGTCAAATAAAGAGAAACGGCTTATACAGTAGAAACCAAGATTTCGTAATGAGATCTTTGATGAAAGGTCTCAAAGACTGTAAAAGGAGAATGTGTAATTGAATTTCCTTCGGGCACCATATCAAGTTATATGGACATTGCCAGAAGCTAAGACTTAATTGACATCTCTGTCTTGCTAACAAATTTTTCATGGACCTCGATGAGAGGTTTTATAAATTCAAAAACAAAAGGTAGCCCTGTACTTATATTTCTCACTAACAAATCGACATTAAACAGCCGTTCGAAAGGTGTTCCGTGCTCCGAGGCGATTAGCGGGATGACGTCTTGCAGAGAAGAAAGTGTTTAAATAGATGACTAACAAACCCTGAACAACACACATAACTGACTATTATACCAACGTATCTACTTGTGTACCAAATGACTCTACAGAAGAGGGTCCTTGTTGAGAATCAGATGCCCGCTAGGCTGGCCAAGAAACTCTTTGTCTTTTGCGGAACCAAAAGATTCATTCATTACCATTTCTATAAGAGCTCGCTACTTGACGTCATAGCACGATCGGGCTACTTTATAGAAATTAAGCAGTTCGTTTAAGACACACCTTTGTATCAATAAAATCTTCTCGGGCAATCAGCCGCAGGCGACTTCCGAGGTATCCGGTCACATCAGAACCCTGATGATGGGGACAGAGTTGGTTCCCGAAACGTCGGTTTACCACGGTTACCAGTTAACGCAGCTGATTGCCCGAGAAGATTTTATTGATTGTACTCGACGCGAAAGTCTCAAATCCTATAACACCTATGTATTCTTGATAGGATGTGTGGATGTTGAAAGGCACATGTGTTAACGTAAGTCTGAATCGCGCACACAAGACAAACCATCCTCTAAGAACTAGTAAGAACGGATCATGGCGCAGCTGCATCTTCGGCTCAGTCAGTTCATTAGAAATGGTTAACTATGTTCTTCAGCTTTCACAGATTAGGTCCTTTCCCTGTTCCGATTCAGAATTAATTCTGAAGAAATGAATCGCTTATAGATCTGGTAATTAGGTCTCACGGACAAGGGATCATCCCATCTCAAAGCCTCTTATCTACACAGAGCGACGTAAGAAAATAGGAAAAGATGGGCTACGTCCTTTCCCGGAGCAGGACTCGAGTTTGCGATCCCAATTTTCGAGTTATTCAAGTCCGTACGCGCCTTTAACCGAGCAGCCATTGATCAGGCGGTTAAGAATTCTAGCCGCGTAGTCTGGTAAAATCACTTTCAAAGCCAAGTTTCACTTGAAAGCACAGAAAACGCCCGTTCTGTGTAGAAAGTATGGCAGCACTAATCAATAGATGTTACATCTTCTTATATTCTTTTTCAAATTAAAACAAAACAGACAACAGGATTTATATGTGAAGAAAGGTGTGCCAACACTTTCTACTAGCTTGAGGAATCTCCTGCCTTTAAAGTGTTAATTGAAAGCTGTTTATATAGTTGTATGAAGTTACATATATTGGCAATTACAGGTTCTGGGGGGGGGGGATAATTAGCATACAGATGAACTCCCCAGACTTACTTCTCACGATCCATCTCAACAGTCGGTCTTCAAAGTACGACGTAATTAGGAGACTCGAACATCGGACCTTATGGATGTAGTAAACTTGGTGACTTAAGAGAGTCTTCATTTGACCAATATTGGTAATAAATGTATCTCTGCTCTCAACCTGACTTTGACAGTGGGCACTAAAACATGGAAGACGTCTGGTGGAGGCACAGTTGATTTGACTGATTCTCGGGCCATATAACGGCGCTTTCTAGAAACTGACCCCAGGGTTACAGCAGTGGCTAGCAAGAAATGTGGTAGCACCTAGGAAATCCAGTCTACAAACAGATTTCAGTGCAATGGAAGTGGCTGTAAAAGAAACGTATACACATTTTTAAATCCTGACTAGAAAACAGAAACCAGTCGAGTGGGCCTGACTGACGTAATATAAGTACTTTGTGGAATTTTGACCAGAAATAAGATCCCAGGTAAATTGTAGTGACTGAAGATAAACATACGTCATGGAATTGACTAGAAGCAGACAAGAGGAAAATGGGAATGACTGAGAAGAAACACTTATGCACTTAGAAACTATGACTAAAAACATACCTCTGAGAAATTTTAGTGGCTTGGAAGAAACATGTGCACACCGTGAAATCCTGAAGAGAAACAGATTCCCGCGAGATGATAGTAACTGAGAAGAAACGTATAGGCTTATACTTTCGAAAACCAAACTATAAGTAAACTCCGGGGAAGTGGCATTAACGTGGAAGAAACGTGTGTATCTTTTGGAATCCTGACCATAAGCAGGCTATATGTAAACGACAATAGCTGGGAAAAAGCGTGTATAGGTCCATATTTGAAATCCTGATTTCTCTATAGAGGTTACCACATATGATAATGGAAAAGATGAGGAAGGAAGCGGTCATACCTCATTATTATCCCAACACATGCCTGGAAGGAGTAGGAAAACGCGAAATAAATCATGACAACTGTGCTCCGAAATGTTATTCGAACCCGGAACATCCTTAATACGAAACAAGAGTGTAGATCAATTAACAGCTGCTCGGAGCAGTGTATCTGGTAAGTTATCAACAACTCAGAAAAAACTCTCACATGGAATTAGCAGATACAGTATTTCGTTAGTTAAAGGAATTCTAAGAAAACATGTGCATTTTTATATAACGGTCAAATATGAGTTGTCATATTAACATATGGACGTGTTTGATGAAAACTGACCCAAATTTCATAATAGGCAGAGACTTCAAGTATAGAAAGAAAGCTTTAGCTCGCTAGTGTCAGCCAGCAATGCGCAGTTACTGCACAACACAGCGTGCACTCTGGCTGCATAATTTGTTCCCTCCAGACACGTAATTTGCCTTTCTTTTAAATGATTTCCTAAGCCCTTTCATTCCGGTGAAATGCAGGAAGAAACCGGAATTTATTCGAAGAAGTCTGGGTTAGTAATTTGATACAGAATGTTACTAGTTGATCTACAGACAGTCCTTGCGCTACAAATCATCATCTATCCTAACTGAGATATTGTGATTTGCCTCAGTCCGGTCAGAGAAAAAGCCGGGATAGTACCATAAATGAAGCTATTACCGATTCATTACATATAATTTTAAATGCACTATTTATATTATTAAGTAACCCTATGTAGTCTGACCTACTTACAGCGTAGTTAAATAAACCTTAAATAAAAATCAATACATTCACTGAAATCTGTGGAGTACTTCGAAGCGAGTATTTTGTACCTGCATTAAAGACTGTTTTATGAGCAGGTGAAATAAAATTCGATAAAAACTTTTATGCTCTCCTCACGACAGACGGCGTTTCTTCGCTGTTCTCGCGTGTTTTGTTTCTGATGACCCCGATGCAATCCGAAGCTCTACATTAAATGTCACGACATGCGTTTTCTTTTCTCCTCTTTTGCATACCATGACGTAACTAAGTTCATCTCAACTTGAACTCCACATATTCTTCATTGTACCTGTTAGCGGTCACTGTAGATATTTGCCATTTCGTAAATTATTACTTTCTTCAAAAACTCCTATAGCGTAATTTTAAGTATGTGTACCACATTCTGTAGTGTTCAGTAACTCGGAATTTTACACGAAGAATGTATGTATGTGTGAGATCTTTAGGTCATCAGAATATACAGTAACTGTTTTCCAGAACGTCATTAACTGATTCATCTTTTGTGTGGGTGGGAAAAGGAAGTTAAATATTATTTTATGAGCCTGTACTTTAAGTGGTATTATCAAAATGACGAATGTGTAAAGCTTGGGAACCTCCCAACGAACTGTTCTTTTTCTTTCTCCGAAATAAATTTTCTATCACATCTTCCCATTGCTTCTGCTGTTCGTTGAATGTTCAAAGAAATTAATTCGTGATTATTTTTCGCTTCACTAATTCCGTGTAACAGTTAACCAGTATCTTACGATTCTCGCTGAGTTAAAACCTGAAAAATACCCGTTCATCCTTCTTCCACCCTCTTATCCCATCCTTCCATTTTCCGTTAGACATGTTACGTAAGAATTCCCATCAGTTAAAGTGTTCAGTGAC